>NC_044985.1:5668732-5866764 GCF_008728515.1 Papio anubis
GAACTACATACATATTTGCTGAATGAACTCGTGACTAAATGCCCCCCAAAAAAAGAAACAACACAGAAAGATTTTCTATAGAAGACATTAAAAAATGTGTTTTGCAGAAATATATATGATTATGATGCCTTTAGCTTCTATATTGGTGCATTCATCTTTGGCATTTTAGGTTAGCATTGAAGAAATCAAGTGTTTTTTTCCATTTTAGTCACATCTCCAGAAAGAGACACCTATTAAGCCTTTGAATAATTGCTTACTATAAGTGTGGCATAGAATGAGACCACCATACAGTAAGGTTTTCACATATCAGTTCATTCATGTAGTAAACAAACCGATATGAAACATCTGCAATGGTCAAGACTCTTGCCTGATTGAACCTGGTTACCATAAAAGACAAAACACTTATGAATCCTGCCATCAAGTTCTTCACAATGAAAGGATAAGGGAAAGAAAATGTTAAACATTATTTTTAATTCAATTTAGAAAGAAATAAATTTGATGTACAATATTAAGCAATATGTGGAAAGCAAAAGGAAGAAAAATGGCTATTTAATGGAGAGTACAGTGTCATGGGGAACATCTAAAGTAATTTTGTTTTGTTTTGTTTTGCTTCATTTTGTTTACACAGAGTCTTTCTCTGTTGCCCAGTCTGGAGTGCAATGGCATGATCTCTGCTCACTGCAACCTCCACCTCCCCGGTTCTAGTGATTCTCCCGCCTCAGTCTCTTGAATAGCTGGGATTACAGGCACCCGCCATCATGCCTGGCTAATTTTTCTGTTTTGATAGAGACAGAGTTTCACCATGTTGGCCAGGCTGGTCTTGAACTCCTGACCTCAGGTGATCTGCTCACCTCAGCCTCCCAAAGTGCTATGATTACAGGCGTGAATCACCGCACCCAGCCTAAAGTCATTTCTTCTATGAATACACCTGCCATTTCAGTTTACAAACCAGTAAGGAAAGTTGGATATCCATAACACTAACATTCAAAACAAGGTTCACATCACATAACTCATTCAACCCTCTCAACAAAAAGCTGTTAAGATGCTCGTTCTCATCTTACAGATAAAGAAATGGTAGCTAACAATGGATTAGCAAATTCCCCAAAATCACACAGAAAAGAAAAAAGATATTGAATTTAGATCTTATGGCTCCAAATCCCAATAATATTTTTACATATTATATGAAACCTGGTCCTACCAGAAATGGAAATAAAAGAATACTACATATCTTCAGAGCACTTGTTCTTGAATCAATATTAAAATAGTATAAATCAAATAATCATTACATTGGTAAAACTACAGATCATTATTGAATATGTATCCTCAACCTTTTTGGGGATATTCCCAACTGCATTCTCTCTCCAACTGTATTAGTCTACCTACTGATTTATCTAAAAAACAAATTAACAGAAAAGCAAAACAAACAAACAAACAAACAAAAAACCTTGTAGAAATAATTGTTTTAATAAGTATCATTGTTTCCATGAAGTCTAATTGGCTTGAACTTCTATAATTTTTCTCAGTAGCTACCTAGGAGTGATAGGCTAATCATGTAACTGGGAATCAGTTGAAATTTTTCCTTAGAAGTCTTATATCAGCATCTCTCAAAGTATAGCATCTAGCTACTTGAATCAGAATGATCTGGGATGTCTTAAGGACATGTTTTTTTGTTTGTTTTTGGGTTGGATAGTCATTGACTCAACTAAAAATTAATTATTGTGGAGGAAAGAGGGTACGTATATATAGGAGGGAAAGCTAGAATTCTCAGCCCAAAGCTGTCAACAACATTAAAATGGATATCACACAGCCATGCGTTAATGCATTTTACCCAGGACATGGGTTTTTGAAAACTTCCCAGACACTTGGGGGGTATAGCCCAAGATTCTCCCATTTATTTCACAGTCATCAAGTGACACGAAAACTTTACTCAAGTTTACACACTTAAATTTTAGAATCACTAATTACAAAGTTTGAACTTTATTTAAAATTGTCAGGCCTCTATCCCCTTTCTTTTATGAGGAATTCTTGTTTGATGGCACCACGGATTGCTAATCATTAATGAGCTACTTAGTTTTAGGTTTCACTCTTATCAAATCACATGTGTTAGGTTATAGCGGATCCAGTTAAAGAAAGGTAGGATGATAAGTGGAGACAAATAAAATACAGAGAAAAAATAAAGGTTAACTTGGAACTGAGAGAAGGTCACCAAATTTCTGGTTTAACTAACTCATATTAGAATTAAAAGCAGGCAGTTGCTCTGCTTTTGTCTTGGTCAAATATAAATCTAGTGTGCATGTGATGATGCTATTTTTCTCACAAATTCACTACAAGAGTCCCAAAGGAGCATCTCCCACAGTTACTCCTTCTTCACTAGCCCCCATTCCCATTCCCTTTTGCTTCATTTCTGCAGCAAACTCTGTTCCATGATTTGAAAATATCAGTGAGGTTCAGTCAGATTTCTTGTGATTTTTGTTTACCCTGCTTCACACATGCACACACACACACACACACACACACGTCACTAGGTCCCAATTCCTGTGTCAAACGCTCTCTCATGCTCACTTTTCATTTGTTTCCATGGGAAGATGATAACATTTTTCCTCTCTTCATTCTATCCCTCTCTCTATGTGTTCATTAGTGACTCCATGTAGAAAGGTTTATCAGTCTTCCGCCCACCCCACTACCCTTCAGTGGACCAGGCCTTTGGAGATGTGGGGTGTTTTCCTCTGTCCTTCGTCATAGATATTTTATCTACTGCTTACACACAAACGCCTAAAAAGTCTTGGTTCTCCAGCTCTGCATTCTTTTCTGAGCTGTTTGACGGACAGCTGCTCCATCAAGTGAGCAGCACGTTACTATGTGGTGTGTCCTTCTTCCCACTCAGGCTTCTCACATGTTTTCCCATTTTTCACAGCCTTAGGTTGACAAGTTTAATACTACGTTCAACAAACACTAGCCTCTTAACCATCAAGACAGCAAAGCCTGTGTAAATTTTAGAATCACTGATTACAAGGTTTGAACTTTATTTAAAATTGTCAGGCCTCTATCCCCTTTCTTTTAGGAGGAATTCTTGTTTGAGGACACCACGGATTGCTAAACACTAATGAGCTACTGAGTTTTAGGTTTCACTCTTATCAAATCACATGTGTTAGGTTATAGGTTATAGTGTTTTTACTAACACTGTCCCCCATCGAAACTTTCTTTCCAAATCTGCAGTGTGGGTTTACTGTGTCCTGTCTGCACATCACAGCAATCTACTCTGCACACATGCACTCAACTAGTTTTCTTAAACTATTTGATTACAATGCTTTCTGCCAGCAAAACATTCAATAGTATCTCATTTGCAAATGAATTTAAAGAAACAAAAAACTAGCAATCTGCTATTCAAAACCTCTACTCCCGGACCCCCAAGCTACTTTTCATATTGGTCTACTCTCCCAGACATATGTTCTTCCTCAATCAAATTGGATTGTTACTCATTTTTTTTTTAAATCTTGTTTTGTTTAGTTTGAATTTCTGCTAACATAATTCTTTCCTGCAGGAATAGTTGACTTCCACTCTTACACATTTTGACATATGTAAATTCTACTTCTCTTCTTTTTCAAAGCCCTTTTTAAATGATTTTTCTTCTAAGAAGTCTTCTCTTGCAATTTTATTTGGAAGTGTTTCCTCTTCTCCACTGTCTAGCACTTTGAAAAAAATGAAAATTATTGACTGACTGCATACTGTCTTATATTGGGCTATTTCTGTTAACTTCTTTAACAAGTTGTAATTTCTTTATACAATATCGAGACTAATTATATGTATAACATTCCATTTTCCAAATACTTCCTTACAAAGTTTGAAGAATATTTATTACCTATGATGCTGTGTGTGTGTGTATAATATACACATGGAGGTATTAACATTTCCCCCAAAATCTCCTAATCTTTTCTTAAATAAGGTGTTCAATAAATCCATAATTTTGTGTTAAGTGAACAGGGAGTAAATGTTGCATTGCTAATCAAAATGCCATTGTGATTATTCATGTTAATAGACTCACCTCCAAGTCACTGTTTCCATTTATCAAGACAACAACTAATTCACTGCTGTTTATATTCTGAGTCTTTTAACCAAAGTGTAAATCCCTCATGGTGATGGCATATTTTATGGAATTTTTGTGTTTGAAAACATGTCACAAAGGGTGAGAGCTCTAATGTAAGGAACTCAATATTTTCAATAGCTTCATCAACTAATTAATACACATTTACTATAAATTGTAGAAAGTTTGAAATAAGTACTCTGTAGTAGAAAATACTAAATTGAGTGCATTTTTCTTATGAAAAGTAAATTTGGTATGCATTTTAGTCTATTTGGTCAGCTATAACAAAATTCCATAAACTGTATAGCTTATGAACAACAGAAATTTTTGTCTCACAATTCTGGATGCTGGGAAGTCCAAAATGAAGGCAATTCCCATGTCCACTGGGAGCTTACTTTCTGAATCAGGGAAACTGCCTTGTTGACATGTCCTTGCGAGGTAGAAGGGCTTAGGGTCTCTCTTGGGCCTGTTTCCTAAGGGCATTAATCCTGTTCATGAGAACTTTATCCTCATGGTCTGATCCCTTCCCAAAGGCCCCGCCTTCTTACATCATCATATTGGTGATTAGGTTTCAAAGTATGAATTTTGGAGGAATACAAATATTCGTACCATAGCAATATGATAGAATTGTATTGATCCATTAATGCTTTCTAAGATAATTTAGTTGCTGAAAAGAAAGAAGAAGTATGGAATAAAATAAGTTGAGCAACCGAAACTCAATTATGTATTTTATCTTCAAAAGTATCTAGTCTTTATCAACATTTTATCTTGAGCTCACTCATTATAAAACAATAAAGAATCGCATTTCCAGCCGTGCACTCAAAAACGCTATAATACTGATCCCTGACAAGCTGCTATTTTGCATTGTAATGCATTTTTAAAATTTTCTTTGTCTAAGTAAAATATACTAAGATGAAAAACTAAACTTGCTCAGAGTAAAAGAATAAATTTTCACCCAAATGGTGAACAAAGAAACCTAAATGGAAGGAGAGTATACTGTGTTTATATTATAAACTCTTGAATAGCCTTACCCTATTAAGAATTGCGTTCCTTTCAACACACATATACACACACAAAATACACACTCACTCATGCACACACTCACTCATATACACCCTCATACATGCACACTCACACATACTCACACTCATACACACACACTCATAAACCCAGAAACACACACTCATATACACATGAACACACACACACACACACTCCCATACACACGTTCTTACACATAAACACCTATATGATCTTTCTTACCCAAAATTGGGTAAGTGCCCTTTGCCCTTTCTTATTTCTTTTTTCTTTCTCTCCTGGTTCTCTTTTTTCTCTGTCTCCGCATTTGTGTCTCTCTCTCCCTCCTTCCTTTCTTTCTTGCTCTCTTTCTCCTCCTCCTCTCCCCAAATTATTATTACCTCTCTTGTTCCCTCTTCTCTCCCCATATTCCTTCCTTTGATTCCCTCCCAAAAAGCAACCCTTTTAGTCACCTTAGCACAATCGATTCAACAAGAATTTATCACAATCCTCTCTACAGTATTTTATTGTTGATGGTTAATAAGCATCATCTGCTTATGGTAAAAGAAAAAAAAAGAAGTGAAAAAAGGTGAGAAAAGAGCCAGCAAGAACCTTTTAAATAAACACCTACATGAATCAAGTTTCCTTTCAAATTCATTATAATAGGTGGGTAAATACATCAAAGAGAGCAGGAAGGAGACAAAGTGAGTTTGCTTTTCACAATGCTAATGAACAAACAAAAATTCTCTATTCATTTATGTCTGCACTTGAAACATGACTGATGGCTGCAAGTCTAATACTCATTAGAGGTCTGAGCAAGGCAGAGACAGAAAGTTGATGGAGTCCACCGATCACACCCATTAGGAAGTGCTGGAAACAGCACAAGGCAGCAACATAAGAAGAATGGGCACAGAGCAGCTCTTCTAATGAATAAAATATGAAGAACTTTGCAATTACACAGACCAGAAAGAATTGGCCAGAGGATCATCAGCATAACGACAGTAATAAAAATAGGATTTCATGCCTGTATCTCCTATTTCACAGCCCCATATCTGAATAATATTTATTAACCACTCTCCTGTTTATGATTATTTACGGGTATATAACAAAAAATAAAATAAGGCTATGGATTTCTTGTCTTTGAGGATTTTCTATTCCATGATACCCCACAAAGGTCATTTAATTATTCTGAAGGATATTTTACAATCATAAAATATATGAAATTGGCAATTTTGGTTTCTGAGCAAGAATGTACCATTTAAAAAAATACTTTGTGTTTTATAAAACTAGATAAAATCAAAACAAAAAAACTAGATGAAATCAAAATAAAGTAATTTTCTAAATAAAAAACTGAAAACATAGGCTAGTGTTTACTCAAGACTTACAACGTACTAGTTGCTATGTTTCCACATCATAAAAGGTAGAGAAGAAGAATTGAATTTATGAGAGGTTGACTGTAATCTACTTAAGGGCAGGGATGATTGGTAGTCATTATGCACCAGCATATTTTAGACATTCAGTAATTCTTTAAATAATAATTGAATGAATAAATACATATCTGTTTGCAGATTTATATGTCTGTACACATGTCCACACACACACATGCACACCTGTATACTACACGAAACACCATTCTCATCAAAAGATGTAGTGATACAAACACTCTTAATAATAACTGCAATACAATTCCCCTCAAGACACATTTTTTACCTAAAATTTAAGACAGAATTTTTACTGAAAAACTTGTAGCTCTATTGGTCACAGACAGGTCTACATTTTTTCAGATAACATGGTGCAGGGCTTCATTTTTCAAGAAGTCATGTTGTTGCTATCAGAAGAAAAAGCTAAGTGATTGGAAATAACGTGATATACTACATGAACACTCAAGTCTGATGCTGGAAAACTTATTCCTTGTCTTTCATCAGGATACACCATTAGCAGAGGCTGCCTTCTAGGATCTCAGTCAATATGAACAAGTCAATTAAAGGGCCTTTCAGCTGACAGAGATAGTTAATGCATTGTTGGCTGCTCTCTTAGAAGTCTAGAATCAAATTAGAAAAATAAGCACATTACAAAAAAAAAAAAGAATGTTAACAGGTTTTTAGGATAGTGTAATTCAAGCAATATCTAAGATTTAGGACTCATTTGTGGTTAGAGGGAAAATATCTCAAAATAGCGGATGTAGTTATTTTATCTTGAGTATCTGGTTATTCCAGAACTTTGAGTAACAACTGTCATATTTCATCAACGATGATAAAATAGGTCATCATTGATAATTGGTCGTACCTTTATTTTTGTACCACTAAGAAAGAAAAAACTGCTGCCAGTTCAACAATCATACCCCATTGATTCTAAGATTCATTTCAATTTCAAAGATATCAAAAATGTAAAACAAAATTAGGATTTGACTGTACTCACACATATAATTAAACCTCTTATAAATCATTCCATCTGAAATTAATGCTCTTTTTTTACCTAGTCAGAGAAATTGCTCAGAATTGTTTATTGAATATATAACAAGGATAAAGGATGATGCCTACCAAAGAAAACAATAATAACAAATTCATTATTATTCTATTAATATTTTCTTATGAACAATAACTGCTTTTTGCCAAAATTAGACATTATTACAAGTATTTCATTGTATTATATTAATAAAAATATTTGAAGATTAGAGTTCTCAAATACGAAATGCATATACATGGAGTCATTTCAAAGGAGGTCCTGAAATTCTCCGATATTCCTCTCACTGGGAGATAAGGTTTGTGTCTCCTCTTAAATCTGAGTAGGCTGACTCCTACAGCCAGTAGATCAGGATTGATGTGACATTACATGACTTCTCATGTGGGATACTAAACGACCTGGTAAGGTCCAGCAGTTCTTGGATTATAATTCCATGAAAGGCCCTTGTTGATTACACCCTGAGAGCCCAAAATGCTGTCTCTTTTTGCATGCCAGCCAACAAAGTGAGAAGGCCTTTATAAGACTTTAATCTAATTTGGAAATTCACACCAGAGAGTAGAAAATAGTCTAGCATATATATTCGATTATAAATTAGAACTGAGTTTAGTTTACAAATAGGATTATGAAGACTCATTCAAATCCTATTTGTGGAGTTGCCAGATTTTAGAATATGTCATTCAGAAAAAGGCAAAAAATCCTCAGAATTTTATTAAAGGTTTTAAGCCAATTTTTCCATGCCTCATTTCATATTTATTATAAATATTACCTCTCCCATGAAGCTTTATTGATCAAATCAGCTATGAATAACTATTACTTCAGACTTTTTAGAAAATAATGTATATGTATTACAGTTCTATATTTAAAGACACTTTACATTCATTGAAATAAAGAGCAACATTATTTGTGTCTGTTCATTTCTTTGATTTCAGGTGGTTTTCAATGAGAACATGATCAATAAATCTGAACAGATCAATAATGAGTAAGAATATTGCATCAGCAATCAAAAACCACCCAATAAAGAAAAGCCCAGTATCATGTGGCTTCACTGGTGAATTCTAAGCAACATTTAAAGAACTAGTGCCAATCCTTCTCAAACACTTCCATAAATTGAAGAGCAAGGAGCATTTCTTAACTCATTTTAAAAGGCCAGCATCTCCCTAATATCAAAGCCAGGCAAGGGCAAAAAAATTGCAGGCTAACATCGCTGATGAACACAGATGTAAAAGAATCCTCTACAGAATACTAGTAAGTGATATTCAAAAGCACATCAAGAGCATCACACACCATGATCAAGTGAGATAAAAGATTGTTCAACATACACAAATCAATAAATGTGATACACCACATTAGCAAAAATGAATGAAAACTTTTTATCATCTAAATATATGCAGAAAAAATATTTGCAAAATTCAACATTGCTTCATGATAAAGACTATCAACAAATTACATACAGAAGGAACGGACCTCCACACAATAAAGTCCATATATGACTAACCTAAAGCTAACGTCATACTCAACCTTTAAAGATGAAAGTTTTTCTCTAAGATTAGGAACAAGGAAAGGATGCCCATTCTGGCTACTTCTATTCAATACAGTACTTAAAGTCCTGGCCAGAGCAATTATATAAAAAATATAAATAAATGAAAGCATCCAAAACTGAAAAAACGTAAAATTTTCTCTGCAGATGACATAATCTTACACATAAAACCCTAAAGATGATGCCAAAAACTGTTAGAATAGATGAATTCGGTAAAGTTGCAGAAAACTAATCAACATTTACAATTTAGTAGTACTTCTATACATGAACAATGAATTGTCTGAAAAACAATAAAACAATCTCATTGCAATAGCAACAAAAATGAATTCATTTAGGAATAAATGTAACCATGGAAGTGTAAGATCTGTACACTGAATACTATAAAACATTGATAAAAGAAATAGTGAAAGAAATGGAGAAATAGGCCATTTCATGGATTCATTGAATTAATATTGCTACAATGACCATACCACCGAAAGGTCAATGCAATCATTATCAAAATTTTAATGGCATTTTTCACAAAGCTAGAAAAAAAAATGATTCTACTATTTATAAAGAACCACAAAAGACCCCAAATAGTCAAATCAATCCTCAACAAGAACAAAACTGGAGATATCACACTTCCTTATTTCAAATAGAAAGCTATAGTAGTCATAATAATATGGTACTGTCATAAAAGCAGACATATAGACCAACAGGACAGAATAAATAACCTCAAAGTGAATCCAGGCACTTAAAGTCAACTACCTTTGACAAGAGTACAAAGAACAAAACATTGGGAAAGGTCAGTCTTTTCAATAAAGGTGTTTGAGAAAACTGTATATCCACATATATAAAAATAAAACTGGACCCTTATCTCATGCAATATGTAAAAATCAACTAAAAATTGATTAAAAATTTAAAAATAAGGCCTGTACCTGTAAAAATAACAGAAGAAAACACTGGAGAAAATCTTTATGACGTTAGTCTGAGCAACATTTTTTTAGCATGACCCCAAAAGCATAGGCAACAAAAGCAAAAATAAACCAGAGGGACTGTATCAAACTAAAAATATGCTGTAAATTAAAAAAATCAACAATGGAGAGTGAAAAAATAGCCTATGGAATGCATGGGAGGAAATATTTGCAAACCATACATCTGATAAGGGGTTAACCATCAAAATCCATAAGAAACTGAAACAACTCAATAGCAAGAAATAAATAAATAAATAATTTTAAAAAAATGAATAGACTTTTTTTGAAGAAGACATACAAATGGCTAACAAGTATATGAAAAGCTATTCAAAATCACTAATTGTATTAGTCTGTTTCCACACTGCTATAAAAAAAACTACTTGAGACTGGGTAATTTATAAAGAAAGGTTTAACTGACAGTTCCTCAAGGCTGGGGAGAACTTAGGAAACTTACAATCTTGGGGGAAAGCAAATGGGAAGCAAGACACATCTTACATGGTGACAGGCGAGAGAAAGGGAAAGAGGGGAACTGCCAAGCACTTTTAACCCATTAGATATTGTGAGAACCAACTCACTATCTTGACAACAGCATAAGGGAAACTCCTCCAATGATCCAATCACCTCTTACCAGGTCCTTCTCTTGACACATGGGGATTACAATTGAGATGCTATTTGGGTGGGGACACAGAGTCAAACCATATCACTAATCATCAGAGAAATGCAAACCATAAGTACAATGAGTTATCACCTCAGATCTGTTTGAATGGCTTAATTAAAAGAGAAAATATAACAAGTGTTGGTGAAGATGCGGAGAAAAGAGAACACTTGTACACTCTTGGTGGCAATGTAAATTGGTATTGTCATTACAGAAAACAGTAAGGAGGTTCCACAAAGTAATTTAATGTAACTCTCAAATATATATATATATATATATAGTGTGTGTATATATGTAGTATATATATATAGTGTGTGTATGTGTGTGTGTATATATATATACACACACACTATGCACACACACACACACAATGAAATGTTATTCAGCCTTTAAAATGTAATTCTTGCCATTTTCAACAACATGAATGGATCTCGAGGACATTATGCTAGTGAAAAAGCCAAACACAGAAAGACAAATACCTTATGATCTCACTTACATGTGGAACCTCAAAATTTGAATTCATAGAAGCAGAGAGTACAATAGTTTCCAGGGGCTAGGGACTAGGGGAAATAGAGACATGTCATTCAAAGAGTACAAAGTTTCAGTTATGCAGAATAAGGTCTGGAGACCTAATATGTAGCATGATAACTATAGTTGATAATACTGTAACGCATACTTTAAATGTGCCAAAAGAGTAAATCTTAAGTGTTCTCACCACAAAAAAAAAAAGAAAGAGAGAGTGAGAGACAGAGGAAAGAAAAGAAAGGAAAGGAAAGGAAAGGAAAGGAAAGGAAAGGAAAGGAAAGGGAGGGAAACTATGTGAGGTAATGGATATGTTCATTAGCCTCATTGTGGTAATAATTTCATAATGTATGCCTATATCAAGACATCATGTATATCTTATATATATACAATTTTTGTCAGTGATTCTTCAATAAAGCTGGAAAAAATACCAATCCCTACATCTGTGATAAAGTATAGATGAAGACTGTCTTAGTAAAAATGGAAAATAAAATTATGGAAAATTTTTTAAATTCAATTTTGGCAATAAAAGAGAAAAAATCATCATCACACATTTCTTACTCACACACAAAAATAGATTTTACAAATCAGTGGGAATTAAATGATTTTTTTAAACATTAAGTTTGAAAATAAATTTGTGTGTGTGTGAGATCCTGTAAAGAAGAACACAAAGCAGTTTACTGGAAAATGTCCTCAATAGACCACCGTCCAAAAAGTCAGTACATCGAATTTCACGTGGAAGAATTTCTTAGAGAAATTCATATAGTGGAATCTCCTTTAAAAAAATAAAGCCAAGGAAATTTCCTTTGAAAAAAGCTAAGGGATTGATGTACTACAGTAAAGGAGTCACCTTCAAATTCCTGGTTTGATCTAAAGACTAAAATTCAAAACACTTGAGTAGCATTATCTTCCCATGACCCTCCCTCCCACTAATACTACTTTTTTGAGCTGGGCTTTGGGTGAGTTCTTGAGAGAGAGCACTTTAGGGCCTGTGATATGGGATGCTGCTTGGAATTATGGTCAAATGCTTCACAGAAGAGATGAGATAAGGATGCAGCCGTCCATCCAATGTATTCAAGCAGGGCCAGGGAGAGAGGGAGAAAGCTGGACTCAACTGTGTCTTCAGACTTTTAGATCTCCACACACATTACTATTCTGGTGATTTGAGCATAGGCTATCAGAAAATATTAGTGAATTAATTGATCACATATATATTTATCTTTAACTTGATATCTTCTATGGGCTGACTTGTGCCCTTTGCCACCACAATTAATATGTTGAAGTGCCATTTTCCAGACACCTGAACACGTGGAGGTTCCTGGAGGGTGATGCCCCCAGCGAGGGTGTGGAACCTCCACAGTCCTTCACCTGTACTTTGCCCTACACATCTCTTCATCTGTATCCTTTACAATATTCTTTATAATCAACCATAAAGGTTAAATAAACAAACAAACAAAAGCAACAAAACAATATGTTCAAGTGCCAACCTGCAACACCTCAGAATGCCTCTGAATTAAAGATAAAATCTTTATTATTGTTATTATTATTATTATTTGAGATGGAATTTCCCTCTGTCACCAGGCTGGAGGGTAGTGGCATGATCTCAGCTCACTGCAATCCCTACCTCCCAGATTCAAGGGATTCTCATGGCTCAGCCTCTCGAGTAGCTGGGATTACAGGCACGTGCCACCGCACCCAGCTAATTTTTGTATTTTTAATAGAGATGGGATTTCACCATGTTGGCCAGGATGGCCTCAATCTCCTGACCTCGTGCTCTGCCCACCTCAGCCTCCCAAAGTGCTGGGGTTACAGGCGTGAGCCGCCCCACCTGGCCTAAAGATAAGATCTTAAAAGAGGTGATTAAGCTAAAATGACGCTGTTTGGGTGGGTTCAAATCCAATTTGTCTCATGTTCTTATAAGAACGGATGACAAACTGGGCATGGGAACACACAGAAGCAGCACTCTGTGGAGACATATCGAGAAGGTGGCCATCTGCAAGTCAAAATAGAAGCCTCAGAATAAAACCAACCCTGCTGACACCTTGATCCTGGACCTCTCAGTTTAAGAACTGTGAGAGAATAAACTGCTGATCAAGTCACCCAGTCTATGGTATTTTGTTACGGTGGTCCCAGCAAAGGAAACCAGATTTCATACAGGGAAGTGTGGTGCAGCTGTAACAAATACCTAAGAATGTGGAAGCAGCTTTGGAATTCGGTAATATGCAAAGACTAGACGAGCTTTGAAATACATGTTAGAAAGACCTTACACTGCCCGAAGAGACTTTTGGTAGGAATACGATGAATGTTAAACGTGATTTTTGAGGTCTCAGACAGAGATGAGGAGCATGTTACTGGAAATTGAATGAACATGATCTTTGTTATAAAAGTAAAAAAAAAAAAATGGCTGAAGTGTATTGTAGTGTTTTGTGGAAAGTACATATTGTACGTGATGAACTTGAATATTTAGCAAAGAAAATTCTACACAAAGTATCAAAGCTATGGCCTAGATTTTTTGACTGTTTACAGCAAAATGCCATTGGAAGAGATAAATTAAAGCAACTGTTAAGCAAAAAAGAAACCAGAACTTGATGATTTGTAAAATTATCAGCCTGTCCATATTGCCAAAAAGTAGAAAGTGTGTTCTGGAGAGAACACAGGAAGTATGGCTGGAAAATTATTTGGTAAAGAGATTACAGATGTGGCTCCTGGATCTAAGCAGCCACCTCCCAGGAAGCTATGACTAGAGAGAAATGGGGGAAACACTGCCAGCCTTGACTGAAGGTGACAGAGAGAGGACAATAGGAAGGAAGGCTGTCAGACTTCTGGGATGCTGCAGGATGGGACAAGAGAGCTATCTGGCTGCAAGCACATGTTTTCATTCAAGGAAAGGGAAGAAGGACTCAAAGGTGACTCAAAGATTGAAAGGACTGTCACTGCTGCCACTGTCCTGGAGGACACAGGCTCAGGGATCAAGGCTGCCTCCAGCTCATTTTCTGAGGTTGAGGCTACCTCCTTAATCTCAGCAGCCCAGCTACCATTACCCAACTCCTGTGGAGGGGCTACCACTCAGGAACTCAGGAGGCAATGCGGCCACTTTAGTGGGCTTTGAATATAAGACCTCCATACCTACCAGCAGGCCTGGAGGATGAGCATGAAGCCAAAAAGAATTAGTCTGGAGCCTTAAAACCTAATCCAATTTGCCATACTAGGATCTGGTCTTGCTTGAGACCTATGACACCATCTTCTTCTCAATTTCTCCTTTTTGGCAGGAGAATGTATATCTGGTGATTGTCCTGCCATTATATTTTGGAAGCAGATAACTTGTCTGTTCCCCCAGGTTTACAGCTGGAGAAAAATTCTGCAGCAGGATGAATCATACGTTGGATCTCACACTTAGTTTAAATGATATTTTAATGAGATTTGGGCCTTAGAGTTGGTGCTGAAATGGGTTAATATTTTTGAGCTGTTGGGATGGAGTGATTGTATTTTGCATGTAAGAAGAGTAGCAATTTGGGGGGTCCAAAGAGCAGAATGTTATGAACTGAATTGTATTCTTCCCAAATTCTTATGTTGCTGTCTAACCCTGAAGACCTCAGAATGTGTCTCTATTAAGATATAATGTCTTTTAAAAAATGAAGGTAAAATAGGACTGTTTATGTGGGGCCCAAATCCAATAAGACTGGTGTCCTTATAAGGTCTCATCTTCAGAATAGAAACTAGGGGTGTGCAAGCGGAGAAGAAAGGCTGTGTGAGGGCTCAGGAGGAAGGCAGGCACCTGCACTCTCTAGGGGACAGGTGTTGGAACAAAAACATTCCGCCAGCACCTTGCTTACGCACTGCTAGCCTGGAGACCTGTGAGAGAATCAAATTTTGTTCTTTAAGCCACTCAATCTGTGGCATTTTGTTATGGCCACCCTGGCAAACTAAATCAGTACTGTTTAGGATTCCTCCTGATATATCAGAATTTTGAATTTTAAAATCCTAATTATTAAGGGGAATAGTAGTATTTGTGAAAATAAATAGGGCAATACATTTGCTGGTTTGTTTTCAGAACCTATTGTCCTTCATGTCTCCTGAGATTTTTGTATGTCTATTTTGTCTGCTTCTGACATCCTTATTTAAATTTTTTTTTTTTTTTTTTTTGAGACGGAGTCTCTGTCTGTCACCCAGGCTGGAGTGCAGTGGCACGATCTTGGCTCACTGCAACCTCCGCTGTCCGGGTTCAAGCAATTGATTATCCTGCCTCAGCCTCCCTAGTAGCTGGGATTATATGCGAGCACCACCACGCCTGGCTAAATTTTGTATTTTTAGAGAGACGGGGTTTCACCATGTTGGTCAGGCTAGTTGCAAACTCCTGACCTCAAGTGATCCACCTGCCTCGGCCTTCCAAAGTGTAGGGATTACAGGCATAAGCTTCTATGCCCAGTCGCATTTAATTCTTGTAAACAAACAAAGTGCAAATCTGCTGGTCAGTTCTGAGTACTGTAAGATCTGCCCTGCATCTGGTGTAGAGAGGGAGCTGGACAGAGGCAAAGGTGAGTATTGGTCTGTCTAATCTGATTAATGGGATTTGCCCTTTCCACACTTCAGGAGATATGGGAAAGATGGAAACAGATGCAGAGGAATGTGCCAAAGAGCATGGAACAGCATTATTTAGGTTCATAGTAAAGAAAACAATGTTACCATCTTAAAGTATATTAAAGAAGAAAAAAATTAAGGGGCCATAAATTATATTCTCAGTATGATCCAATGAAATATAAACTAATTATCAGCCTTAAAAGAGATGTAGCACTCCATTTCATAGCTAAAAGGTTACAAGTACACTAATAATCAATTTGCCATTTTGAATTTTAAAAAGTACAACTGTCTTTGCTATAGCAAATTGATTCAAAGTTGACATTTTAATTTCTGAATGTTGTGGCTTTTATTTCTAAGGATCTCAGCAAGCCTCATTCAGAGGAAATGAAATTCCTGGCTCTACCTTTTCTCACTCCATGCCTAACTCTACTAAAACACTTTTAACACAGTAGAGTTACCTGAAAATTTAAACACAAATTTAAAAAGTGATTTTCTGAGTCATTTATTTTTTTTTCTTGGGACGCAAAGAAGGTTCTTTTTGGAAATATGATCAGCTGCTAAGTTATTTCTGGTTAAATCAATTGTACACTTTAAACTCATCAGAGCAGAATGGGAAGTGAGAGAAGCAACCAGATGTTTCTACAGCTTCAACTGGGGAAAAGGGAACACATGTTTTCAGAAAATAGTCAAAGGGGGAAACCACTAGATTTTTCAACAGTTTTAATGACAATATTTGGCAGTTAAAATACTTCGGTTACATACCGAAAACAGCTAATACAATTAGTCAACAGCAAGCATCCAGGCTATACAAAACCCTTTCCTACAGATGAAGGAATTGAAGCCCTGGGAATGATCTCACAGTGTGGGGTCACTGTGAGAATTCAGATGCTGGGATGGTAGAGGGACCAAAGCAATATTAAGCTAAAAGGTCATTCAAAACTCTCCTGGAGCTCAGAGTCTTGCTTCTGTCTCATTCATAGTGGCTCACTTGGTTGTCCATAATTCTTAGTTCAACTCTGAGACAATCTTGGTAGCCAGATTATCCACACTTTTTTCTTTCTCCATGGTTTTCCCCATGGAAAGCATCTGTTTTAGGCAAAATAAATCATCTACTACCAAGACTAGGACCACTGAGCCCTTGCTTCAAAGACCAATCTCATTACATCACATTAAAATCTTACCCATGCATGCGGCTAAACTCTTGATACAAACGTTAAGGCAAAGTTTCTCGATGGGCATTTGGCCTTATGAAAAGTCTTAAAATTCCACTTATAAAGATCTTCTTAAGATTTCATAATAAAAGAGATTAATCACAGTATTATTGAGAGTTAAAAAAAAAAAAAAGAATGGGGATATAGTTTAAGTGTCTTCAACAGAGAAAGTATAAAATAAATTGTCACAGGACCACAAAAGAAACTATTATGTAGCTACTGGAAATCTCTGTGCAAGGAGATTTTCAAATTTATATGGTGAAGTTGAAAAATCAGAAAGAAAATTAAAAGTAAGTATCATTTTAAAACCCCTTTTTTAATATACCAGATATCAGAACAAATAATATTCTTTCCATTCCCAATCCTGTGATAAACGTACTACTTGGTTCAGCTGTTCTTTATTTGTGTGCCTTTTATTTATTTTTAGATTGTAAGCAGTCAGAACCAGGAACTTTGATTTCATTCATTTTCCAAACACTATGTCAGGAACAGAATTAAAAATCTGTGTATGCATACTACAAAAGACAATGAGGAATTAAACATTTCTTAAACATGAATTATTTACTGGTCATTGTAGGATGTGATGTAGATATACCCTTTTATTTAATCCTTTCAATATCCCGTGAAGAGAGTTTTATTATGCCCATTTTATAGCTGGAGAGAGTGAAACCCAAGAAGGTTGCACAATTAATACAAAGTATAAGGAAAATAAATTTAAACCTAGCCTTGACAGACTCTACCTATACTTTGATCCATGAAAAGGCACTGTCTCTTCCATTGAAGAGGCACTCAGTGATTTGCATTTAGTAAAGTCACTGGCTTGACCTTCAATGGGTCTATAACATTCACTTAGTCACTGGTCTTATTTCCCATTCTTCTTTTTTTTTTTAGATGGAGTCGCTCTATTGCTCAGGCTGCAATGCAGTGGCATGATCTCGGCTCATGATAACCTCTGCCTCCTGGGTTCAAGAGATTCCCCTGCCTCAGCCTCCTGAGTAACTGGGACTACAGGCACACGCCACCACATCCAGCTAATTTTTTGTATTTTTTTTTAAGTAGAGACGGGGTTTCACCACATTGGCCAGGATGATCTTGATCTCCTGACCTTGTGATCCGCCCGCCTTGGCCCGGCCTTACTTCCCATTCTTAATGTGGCCAGGGTCTACGAAATTTAAGTATCTGATCACTAAGGAGACAGAATTTTAAAACCCATCACACCTAAGAAACAGTTCCACATACATAATCACCAACACTGTTGCAGCAACTGCAGTAGCATATTTAAGGGCAATAGTGGGTCAATTTCCTTGTTTTCCAACAAATGGGCAGTTTGGGCTCTTCCATTTTTTCCTTCCATGGTTTATACCCTGACACAACATGACACAATTAGAAAATGCCATAGAAGAGAAATAGGAAAAATAAGGGTCAGGGACATTAACTGATGATAGGTTCTACTGAAAAATTGAGTTTGTTGGATTGAGTTTTACACTGTTTACAAGGTCGAAAAGTGGACTTATGAAGCAGAAATAGGAACCTTTGTCTTTCTTCACTGCCCTGTACCCAGATAGAACAGCTTTCTTAAGCAAAGAGGAGGTGATTAGTGAATAATAACACTTTATCTTTGTATTTTTATATTTTTGTAATTCAAAGCTTTTATGTTCCACCTCTCGTTTGGTAAGCATGGAGTAGAAAGTTGGACATGCAGGTAAAATCAATCAATCAAACAGCTATCCTCTTTACATCTGTTAGTTTTCTCATTTATTTTCTACAAAGAAATGTAAGAACTGGTGTGGGTAGACTATAATAGCATCTTGTGATTAATGTAACATAGACATGAATAAACTTACAATAAAACATTAATATCGTTTTCAGGGGTGAGCAAGCAATTTGGAACTTCAGGTGTCCTTGCCCATAATGAGTATCTAGTTTTTATTACAGAAAAGTTCATCTTTATTGTCTCCTTGGAATGTTGTATTAATATATTTGTGTTTGTATCCGTCAGTTAAAAAATATGAATTTAATGAGAAATGAATGGACTACCTCTATTGAAGGTAGAGCAATCCATAAAATTCCATCCCCAATTCCCTTAACTTTCAAAGATCATTCAGGGCAACATAGCTTACACCATTTATGTCAGATTCCCCAATATTCTGCCTAGTCGACATCCACATACCAGCAGCAACAGAATCATGTGGGATGCATCTTTCAATTCTTTAAATTGCAGATTCCAGGTCCTTATGTCACATGGACTAAACCGGAGTTTCTAGAAATAAGGCTTAGAAATCAACATTCCAGCAAACTCTTCAAATGACTCGTAGGTACACCAGGGTTTGGGGGAACACTGTGTCAAGTCAATGCTTTTAAAATTGTCTGTGTTTCAATCTATTTAAACCAAATTTATTGAAAGCCTCTAGGCAGGTGCCACTGTTGTATGCGCTAAAGTGCAGCATTCAATTCTCAAGTATTCCCTGAACATTAAAAAGATAAGAATTCCACAATTCCATTCTGACTTGAAAACCATGCATAGGGTGGAGATGATGCCACTCTGGCAGCACGCAGCCTCTGATCTTCATTATGGCCCAACACAGCATACACTCCCCTGCTCCTCATCGCCTCTGAATCACCATCACAAAGCAAATCAAACTGGATTCTAACAATTTTAATTTTCCACCCTACTCTGGTAATGGCATCATTTGCTATCACGGTTAAAAAAGATGGTGGTCCTGATTAAAATAATTATATAGTGGGAGCGTGGCCAAATGAAAATAAAGTGTGGGGGATGATCATTCAGAGATTAAGAATGATATTCAAGAGGATAAGCACCCGGGATATTTAGGCAGAGGGTAATTATGAGTAATGGGAAGAAATTAAGCAAAGAATCACTTGCACTGAATACCACAGAAGTTTTGCCAGGCCAGACCTATGTTACAGCAGGATGATTTCCCAAGAGATGGGTATTTATCCACAGGTTGTTGGAAACTGCAGAGACCAACAGCCTAATTTTATTTTCTCTCATCCTAAGCAGGTACCATGCCAGAAAAATCTATCACCTAATCAATTTCTATTTACTCTTCATCTAGCAGTTGCCTATTCTAAAAACATGTGTTTTTGTTTTCTATTCTCTTAGGTGTCCTTGATATCAAGCATGAAACTTCACACATGGTAGGTGTTTGGTTGTTGTTAATATGGAAGGAATATAGAGAAATATAAAATTTTTCAATGCCTTTATATTGTTTAGAGTGTAATGCAAATTTTTAAAAAACAAGAAACATTGATAATATTCTATTAAAGATATCTAGAATTTTTAATACAATTATATAAAAGGTATTATATAAGTGATAGCTTGTACTGTTGCTACTGCTAAACTTTATTTATCCAGCAGTTTCACAGAAAGAGGTGTTCTGTAAATGAATCTTCCAAATAATACATGTGGACTTTCATCATGCATTTTAAGAAAAATAAGGATAATTATATATTTTGATGGCAATTTTTAAGCAGTCCTAAGCTTCCTTAAATGGATGATGGCTCCACACTTTCAGGGTCATTACCATGAGAAAAATGGTATGTGCCAATGTTTATTTAAATGTTTAGAGTTATTTCACTTTTTTATTTTACTTCGTACTAATCATTTTTTCATATTGATAGTGGCCTTGCAGGGGGCTTGGCAAAAATATAAAAAGAATTTTAAGGTAATTGTCAATTTGGAAAAAAATACAATCCGGCTTTAAAAAGGTAAGAAATAAAAAAAGCAACTAAATCAAGGTGAACCTGGGCTTGAAGCTGCACCTGTACACTGACTTATGTAAACACACACCTCGGTAGAATTAGTGTTAGAGGAGTTATAGACTCGCTTTTTGATAGGTTCTGGTATATTTCAATGGAAAGGTCACATTGGGAAGAATTGAACTTATGAAATCTCTGTTTTGAGAAGGAGACTTGGGAGTCATTTTATTTGTGTGCTTCTTTATTCAAACATCCATCTTCTATTAGATGAGGTGGCAGACTAGTAGCTGTTCCACCATATCCAATCTCCCCCTTGCTACAGCAATGGCATTTTCGGGAGAGTATTGTCACCCAGACGAAGATTGCATTTCCAAGTCTTCTTTGTAGCAGGTTAAAGCCATGTGACTAAGTTCTGGTCAATGGTATATAAACAGAAATGATATATGTTCCTTAAAGAAAAATACCACCCTCCTTTTTATTCTGTATTCCAGCCTCAATGGGAACATGGTGGTAAGACATCCAGGATCATAATAAATTTAGCTTCACGGGGATGACGGAGAGAAGTGAGCGAGAAGTCTGAACCAAAATAACCCAAACCATCATGTGAGAGGCATAAATATATGGTGTTCAAGATGTTGCTATTTTGACTCTATTTAAGCTGTTAGATGTGTTTTCTAAGCAACAAGATCTAAATGTCAGGAAAGCCATGTCTAATATCTTAACTTATTTCTGTACCCTCAATGGCTAGCCCAATGCTTGACACATAGTAAGTGCTTGAATAGGTGAAGCAGAGGGCGTGGTGCTCAGATGGCATTCTCTTCAGTGAAATGCCCACTCAGTTCAGCTGCCTTGTGTAACTAACCAAGGATTAAACACACTATGCATTACTGGGATCAAAGCAATAGTATGATTTTTTGCCTCTTATTGCAATGTCCTACTGTCTTGTTTTCTTGTTCGTGGTAGTCCTATCTTCCCTTATCCCTTATGTGAAATTGTTCTTTCTAATATGTCTTAGAGATAATTAACAAAATTGTGGGTGTTCTGCTTAAAAGATCAATAGGGTATTTTCTACAAGTCAAAAACATGACTTTGCAAATCTGTCTTGATGGGCTAGAGGATTTTCCGGATTATCTCTGGACTCTGGATTCCTAGTTGTGTTTAGCAAGTAAAAAATGTGTATGTATGTGGCCCCAGTAAAATATAGATTATATATTTAATATATAGGTAGCTCCATAGAAATATATCCATAAGTATTATTATACAATATACAGTATAAGGTACAATATATAATTCATGTATTATGTATTATTACAAAATATATATTTTTTGAACTCACTAGCAGTGCTGCATTTAGAATTCCCTAACTGGGAGCTACTCTGGGCTTACTCTGAACAGACAGAGGCTTTCCATAAATATTAGGGAATGGTGGATAATGGATAACAACTTGAAGGTAATGCCTTTGCCCTTGAAATAACACTATGTGACACATGGAATCTCACCTAAAAACTACTACAGTACTCAAAACTGAAGGGCTAGTTTTCATAACAGATAAAACTCATCATAAATTAAGAGGTTGTGTTTAGCTGTGATGAGGGTCTCTCTTTGAGCCAATTATCTATTATAGCATTTCCTGAACTACAAATACCTAATTTCAAATGTTTGTTTTACATCACTAATTTCTGAGCTCCTTGAGGGTCATCCTGTGTATTTTTTCAGTGTTTATACCAAGATTCATTGAGCAGATAGAGGTGAATAAGTCACAATGACTGTTCTCAAGCAGCTTACAAGGCCCTTACACTCAAGCGACTCTTGAGAAGGCAAACAAGTTATTTCATAATGCATAGAACACTATGGGAGCAAAAATGAAGCTCGGTAAACTCAGAATGATGTCAGTGAAGAAAACCTAGAGGAAATGTCATACTATGCTTGGGGGAAAAAAAAAGAGCCTAAAGATATTCTTGACCAAATAATAATAATAACCATATGTGCAAAGTCAAGAGAGTATGAGGGAATATGGTATTATCTGGAGGCTGTAATTCATTAAGCATCGTTGAAGTACAGAGAACAAGGAAAGATGTTTTCCTGAACTAGGGTGGGGAGATGGGGTGTCAGGTGTTGATGAGCTTCATGCTCCGTAATAAAGAGGTTGGGACTTCTCGTAAAGGTAACTGTGAGGCATTGAGCATTATTACAGTCCCATAGTAGTAGAATCAGGTTCATGCATTGGAATCGACCTTCTGGTAGTCAACATGCTAGCTGGTCTGAGATGTAGGTGTGACCCCCAGCTTCTCTAGAATTCATATGTTAAACACGTCCAGTGGCTCACGCCTCTAAGATGATGGTATTAGGAGGTAGCCCTTGTGGGAGGATGACTTGAGGTCCGGGGTTCAAGACCACCAGAGGCTTCATACATGGTGATACAGTGCCTCTTCTATAAATAGAGGCCTGAGGGACAGACTCAGTAGCTCACACCTTTAATCCCAGAGCTTTGGGAGGCTGAGGCAGGAAGATCCTTTGAGTCCAGGAATTTGAGGCTTCAGTGAGCTATGACTGCATTACTGCACTCCAGCCTGGGTGACAGACCAAGACCCTGTCTCTTAAAAACAAAGAAAAAAAAATGCTGAGAGTACCCTGGCCTCTTCCACCATGTGAGGACACAGGAAGAAGGCACCGTCAGTGAACCAGAAAGAGGGCCCTCACTGTACATTGAACCTTCTGACACCTTGATCTCGGACTTCTCAGCCTCCCAAACTGTGAGAAATAAATTTCCGTTGTTTTTAAGCCATCCAGTCTATAGTATTTTGTAATAGCAGCCTGAACTGAATGACACACCAGCAGCAGCTCCTTCTCCACATACTTCTCTCATGCTAATAAAACCCATATTAGGTAGAACATCAGTGGGGAAGAGCAGAATTCTGAAATCAGGCAGCTTGAGTATGAATCCTGGCAGCTGTGTTACCTTTGTCAAAATGCTGAACCATTCTAAGCTTTCATTTTCATTTCTGCAAAATGAAAATAATTATGTTCTCTACCAAATATGGTTGTTGTGAGGGTTCAATGAGGCAATACAAGTAAGTGCTTAGAACAGCGTCTGGCCTGCTCAGATTTAGCTATTATTTGTAGTTATTGTTATGATTACTACTATTGCTACTAATTGATTCATGTATACACCTAACATGAGTCCGAAGGGAGGTAAGTCCCAGAAGAAAAGTAAATCGTAACTGGTCTAAAGTGATGGATGTGCTTAAATTTCTCTTTCAGTGATTGTTCTAGACAGACATATCATACACTCCTGGCCAATAAAAAATAAACGGATATAAGGCCAAGAACTTAAAGTGAGTTGTAAAGAAGTCTTCCTTCTGCTAATTGATGTAATTCTTTCTGTTAAGATGCTGGAACTTCTGCATGTGTCTAGGGTCAGGCTTAAGAAAAAAGTGAAAAATAGAAATTACTTATCTGTGATTAGGTGCTGAATTAAACAATACTAGAACTGTCCAAATGTAACTTTTTTTTTGAGATGGAGTATTGCGCTGCCACCCATGCTGGAGCCCTGTGACACTATCTCGGCTCACTGCAACCTCCACCTCCCGGGTTCAAGGGATTCTCCTGCCTCAGCCTCCCAAGTAGCTGGAACCACAGGTGTGTGCCACCACGCCCGGCTAATTTTTTTTTTTTTTTTTAGGAGAGACGGGGTTTCACCGTGTTAGCCAAGATGATCTCAATCTCCTGACCTCATGATCCACCTGCCTCGGCCCCAAATATAAATTATTTTTGTTAATAAATACCCATATTGCTTAAGCCATGTTGCCTGTTTTCTGTTACTTGTGGTCAAAAGCATCTTAACTGTTACAATTAGTACAAAATAAGAAGAGCCTGAATTGAAGCAGATGGAGACAGGGAGAAGGAAATCATTTGGAGACTGTTAGGGATGTAGCATATAAAGGAGTCAGTGACTAGTTGGATGCTGGGGGCATGGAGAGATGGCACAGTGTGTGTGGGTGCTATTCCCTCTGAGGAGTTTTATAGGAGAAAGATTTTTTTATTTTTTATTTTTGAGACAGGGTCTCACTCTATCGCCTGGCCTGGAGTGCAGTGGTGCAATCTCTGTTTACTACAACCTCCGCCTCCCAGGTTCAAGCTATTCTCCTGTCTCAGTCTCCCGAGTAGCTGGGATTACAGATGCATGCCACCACGCCTGGCTAATTTGTGTATTTTGAGTAGAGATGGGGTTTCACCATGTTGGCCAGGCTGGTCTTCAACTCCTGACCTCGTGATCCACCCGCCTCTGCCTCCCAAAGTGCTGGGATTACAGGCATGAGCCACCGCGCCCGGCTTATAGGAGAAAGATTGTAAAGTGAAGGGACGACAAATTCCAAAAATCAAGAAGTGATGAAAGAAGAACCTACTACAACATGAATGCACAGTAGTGGCAAGGAGAGAAGCAGGAGAGAACTTTCCTGAACACCCAAGGAGACGTTTTCAGAAAAATCAGAACAGACTTCACTGTCACAGAAAAGTCAGGCTGGATAACGATGAAGACATGTTTGCTGAATTAAACAATGAAGTGGTCCTGGATTGCTCTGAAAACGGTAATTTCAGAAAAGTTTTGAAGGGAGGAGTCAGTCTGCAGTGAATTAAGGAGTCAGCCTGGTATCAAAAGCTGGAGACTGGGAAATTTGGCTGCAAAGCGTCCAGGAGAGATGGAATCAAATAGCCGTATCTTCAGCACCACACACGGCCTGTCGTCTACACTCCACAGACATTTTGCTGGATAGAGTGGTGGATTGACTGATGGATTCGCCAACAATGGGTGTTAGGTTCTCTTGTTGAACTGAGAAGACTTAAACATTCTAGGCTCCATAATCCAAATTTATATAGAAAACATCTATTGGTTTTCTATTACAGGTTGTGTACAAAAGCATCTGATAAACTAGAATTTCCCTACCAAAGCTTGCTTTATTTAGCTTATGAAGAAACTTGCAAGATGGAAACTCTCTGACCAGAGGTAGCCTGAAATTGTTGCCCATACAGTGCTTTTAAACTTCTGAATTAATGTGTCAATATTTAAAAACCAAGAGATTTATTACAAAGGGTTTCTGGGGCTTTCTAGAAAGTCAGAAGTCTTGGCAACACTGCGTCTCACATTCCCACCAACCAGCTGCTCCTGTAAGGGTCTGCTCGGGCTTTCTCTTCACTGTTCGCCATCATCTTTGGCATGACACGTCGTTGTCAAACTCTGAATTCCAGCTTCGATGACCATCTGTTCAGTCACTACAGATGGAAAAAAGTAAGACCTAGGACCACTTTTTTGTAGTTTTGTAGGAAATTTTTTTTAAAGTAATGACTCTTTTATGTTTAAATCTATCAACATTGAGAAACCTAAGGAAATCATGGTGTATTCTGAGAAAAATAGAAGTTACTATATTCTTTTCTTAAGAAAAGTTAGCGGAAGATCCGGAATAGGACAAAGGAATGACTGACACTCTTTCAATGTCATATGAAGCATTGTTGAACAGACCCATCCAATATTTAATTTAATTTTCTAGAAGATTATTTAATTATCTGGTGGATTAATTATTCCGTTAGAGGATTTATCTTTGTTTGATGTGCACTTTACTGTTGATTAGGACCACATATTAACTTGTAGATTTTGTTCAGTGGAGATAAAAATAACTTTAACTCCAGAAGTTAAGATTCATAGTCTTATAAGACATTAACTATTTTGTCTCTGAGCAGATTGCTTTCCTGACTGACTATACAAATCTCTGTTCCTCATGTATTCTTTGAACCGACTTCACTTCCCATTTGAACGACTTTACTCATATAACCCATTAATGGTTCCCTCCTCAATTGATTATATAAGTTTTCAACCTGTGTTCATTCTATATTTATGTAAGAATCATTTTTTTAAATTTTATAAAATTTGTAATTTAACATCTTTCAGGAAGGCAGTTTTCCTTAATAGTTATTGCTTAGGCAAGATGGGTCTTTGTAGAAATAATGTCTTCATTTATGTGACTGCTTGGCCCTCATACACATTTTTATTTGTAAGTCTATTAAAAAGAGCACACACACACACACACACACACACACACACACACACACCCTCCCCCAGGAAGCTGGCAGTGCCTCTTCAACTGTTACCTTACATTTCAGTATGAATAGAGTTCTGACTGCAGCAGAGATTGTCCAAAGTAACTTGCTACTTTTATGGACCCGAGGCAGGAAAGAAATATGGAATACAAAAGGTGCTAGACACTGCCCACTGCACAGTTTTGCCCAGAGAGACTCTGCTCCGTATTCTGTGGAATGAAGCACAGCGCACGGTGAGTTTGCACTGTGATTTAGTGTTCACAGAAGGGTGCTGTAAGCTGGGCCCTCTGCCTAGGTTGCAGAGAAGAAAAAACACATTTCTCAAGCTTCTCTGTAGTCAGGTACGATTTCATCAAAGACAGCACGGACATAAACAATTGCTGATTCACCACAGTTATCAGCTGCTGAGCAATTCCGGCTTAGAGAACACAGCAATTAGTGCTGACAGGTAGTGACCACTAAGTGATGATGTGGGAATCCACTGCCACCAAAAACAGAGTCAGACTCATTCTTAGGATAAAGGTAGTAACAAGGAAACTCTTGGTAGCATCCTTACTCTGGCATTCCAGAACTGCAGCTCCAGTAAAGACACATAAATGCCAATGTCTGTCACAACACTAAAATGCATTGTAATTTCCATCCCTCTGGGCTCAGTGTTTTCCTTGTACCTCCAATCCCGAGATACATTTTCTGCCTTTGTTTGGCTTCTTTGTCCCTGCAGATTGCACAGCCAGGTTCCCGTGTCCGCCTGCCAACAGAAGCACCAGCAGGAAGTGGAGATGAGAGCGAGATCATGGTGTTTCCTTCTGGATTCCTCTCTGCTTTTGAGAACTAACAATGGTTGAGCTCTTTCGTTGACTCTAGCTTCCACTGGAAACCTCTCTTCCACTGCTCCAGCTCTATTTCCTCCTCAGCACCAGGTTTAGTGATGACTTCCCACTTTTGTTAGCATCCAGGTGCCTTCATTTCGCCTGTGGATACCTCCATTCCTACGGACATCTTCGTAAGGGGTTCATCAGGAAAGCCTCTCCATTTTGACTATTTGAGTTAAAGTCTGGTTTATGCAGTAATAAATGTGAAAAAAAGTTCACTTGAGTTTTTAGTCTATTAATTAAAACTCAAAGAACATCATAAGCCTAGTTGTAAATACTCAAATGATTTAGAAAGCAACAGTGAACAAAACACCATCGTCTAGTTTCAACTAGTTACTTGACATATTAATTCCCTGTATTCACTTCAGCAGTTTCTGTTACATCATTGATAGTGTTTGCTTTTTTAAAATTTTATCCTGGAAGCATTGCTTTTGTATGCAAAGTTTATTTGTCTTCACTTTTACTTTAAGATGTCCAAATTGGAATAATAATTGTATGTAATCCTGCTTGCACTGAAAGGAAATTTACAATACTTCAGGCTGATGACAAAACTTTTCCTTTTGCAATCGATTCTTTTTGAATCCAGAAAGATAAAGGAAGAGATGCTCATTTTATAGAAATAGGAAGTGAGATAGAGAGGTGTTAGGTTTGTTAGATGTCATGGGTTGAGCCACTGCAGAACTGGACTTAGAATTCAGGCTCCCATCTTCGAACCCCTCCCAATCTAGCCATTCCTGGCCACCATCCAGGAATGTGATCATTTTGTTTGGAATATTGTTATCTTAAATGGCTAAGACATGGCATTGATGGGGTGGGTGAAGTATGTGAAGGATTTTTTTTCCTTAAAATTTTATTAACATTTATTGCACTCTGGATTTATTTAGATAATAAAATAATGTGATGTTGCTCAAAAAATGTACCATGATTTCTAGAGGTATTTCTATTCCACTTACTTGTGAAAATTCCAGTTGCACAAATTTAAAACAAACAAACAAACAAAACCCTCTATTTTGGGTTTTGATGGAGATTTTTGGAGGAATCAGAGTCTGTGCCTCATCCTCTCTCTTTTGCCACACCTCCAGGTGACCCTGGGGATCACCTCTGAGCAGGGACTCTCGCCCTCTCCTCAGTGTCAATGAATGATCCCAAGTTGTTTCTTCTCCTTCTCCTTCTCCTTGTCCTCCTCCTCCTCCTCCTCCTTCTTCTTCTTCTTTTTCCTCTCCCCCTCCTCCTCCTCCCCCTCCTCCTCCTCCTTCTCCTCCTCCTCCTTCCTTCTTCCTTCTTCCCTCTTCTTCTTCCTCTTCCTCTTTTTCTTCTTCTTCGTCCTCTTCTTGTTTTTTGAGACAGAGTCTCATTCTGCCACCCAGGCTGGAATGTAGTGGTGCCATCTTAGCTCACTGCAACTTCTGCCTCCTGAGTTCAAGTAATTCTCCTGCCTCAGCCTCCTGAGTAGCTGGGACTACAGGCATGCACCACCATGCTCCGCTAATTTTTGTATTTTTTATAGAGACGGGGTTTCACCATGTTGGCCAGGATGGTCTTGAACTCCTGACTTCAAATGATTCGCCTGCCTTGGCCTCCCAAAGTGCTGAGATTAGAGGCATGAACCACCGTGCCCAGCCTCAGGATACATTGAGGGGCACAGAAATCATGACAAATAAGCAATGAACTAATAAGAAATGTTTTGGAAGAAAATACACATATTATCAGAAATTCGTATCAATGGAAAATTTTCCAAAATAAAATTTCCCTGAATTAGTATTTTACATTATGCTTTAGCTGTGGCTGCAAGACACAAAAGGGTTGACACTGCAGAAGTCTTCAAATTCTATCTTTTTTTTTATTTTCAAACCAATGAACATTGACCCCAAGCCTCACGAAACTAATTATTTCTAACATTTGGAAAGGGAACACTCATCTTTTGGGTAAGTCCCTTTGCTACCAGTGATTAAATCTCAGATGGTGTGGAGCAGCAACCTAGAATCAGAGCTGCTACTTCGTCATTCTCTAGTGTCAAGGCCAAACCTGTACAGATTCATTAGTGTCTTCTGGACCCAACAACAGCAATTCAGGTGGGAGAGATGAGACCTGGGCAGAATGAGCTGTTAAGTTTTCCCTTTGCCTGTGATGATCAGAGGCCTAGAGTGAAGGAGAAACAGTGGATGTCCATAGTATTTTCAAACTAAACATCACACAAGGTGACCAGGTGGTAAAGCACGTGCACTAAGGATTAACTCGAAATTTAAGGGTTTACTTTTTTAATTTCAAAACCAGAAAGTGTCTAGGTATTTAAACATCTTAAAACTTTACTCAGATTTTTTTTTTTTTTTTTTTTACTTTTCCTCTGGTGCTAAAATACTTTGCTCAGATATTTATGCTACTCATTTTAATGCTATTCATACTCTCTTCACTATTAAAAAATCATTTGTTTTATGGAATTATATTATGTTCTTCTTATTATAAATCATCCAAAATGCCAATTCCAATTAATTCAACATTTATTTAGAGTGCCTACTATATGCCAGATACTATTGTAAGCACTAGATTTATTTATTTATTTACTTATTTATTTATTATTTTTATTTTTTGGAGATGGAGTCGCTCTCTCTGTCACCCAGGCTGGAGTGCAGTGGTATAATCTTGGTTCAATGCAACCTCCGCCTCCTGGGTTCAAGCGATTCTCCTGCCTCAGTCTCCTGAGTAGCTGGGATTACAGGCATGTGCCACCACACTACGTTGATTTTTGTATTTTTGGTAGAGATGAGGTCTAATCAGGTTGGCCAGGCTGATCTTGAACTCCTGACCTCAGGTGATCTGCCTGCCTCGGCCTCCTAAAGTGCTGGGATTACAAGCGTGAGCCACCGCACCTGACCAAGCATTGGATTTAAATACAACAAATATAATCTGCCATCATGGAATTTACTTTATGGAAAGGAGAGTTACACATACACAGGTGCTCACACATACAGTACACTCTAAAAAAAAAAAAAAGTGTGTGTGTGTAATACATAACTACATATTATATATATATATATATATAAAACTATGGCTATAACTACACATATGTTGCATAATATGATTATAAAGTACACAATTAAGTGGAAAGTACTATGAAAAAATGCAAAAATAGGAGACACTGAGGGGGATTGGATATGGGGAAAGGAATAGGCAGGAACAGGACTACATAGGAGTGTCTCCATGAGCACAGGCCTCCTAGAAAAAGTGGTATTTTAGCCAAACTTGAAGGAGGTAAGGGTATGAACTAAGCAGTTGAGTGCAGGGAGGGGGTTTCAGGCAGTGGCGCCAGCTGGCACGAAGATGCTAAACTGAGATATGGGGAATAGGAAGCACGTGGTTTAACCGGGGTGTAGGGGGAGGTGGGGGTGGTAGGAGCTGCAGTCGGGGAGACTGGCAGCTGGATGATATCAGGTTTTACAGGCCCTGCAAAGACCCTACAAACCAGGAAATAGCTGTAAACATTCTGGCATTTTTCCTCCAGAATTATTTTTTCTGTTTATACATAGGCAAACATTTTTAAAGAGTTGATATAACATTAAACATATAAGACGTGCTCTGTCCCATCAATTAACGATATTTCAAAATCACTTCCCTATGGTATAACACATTCTGCATAAACATATTTAAGGACTGCATACTATTCTATTTTTCCTTCCAACGGACAGGCTTATGTAAACAGATATAGCTCCTGGCATGTTCCTGGAATAGTGATATAGCGAGTTTCACACCTTATGTCCAAACACTCTTTCATTACGTTTGTTTAATCTTTTTTAAAAAAATCAGAAAAAAGAAAGAAAAAAAACCACTTCAAATTCACTTAGGTGTTAATGATTTTTTCAAGGCTTTTCTACTCGTCCAGGTGGAGAGCCCCTCTGCGAGGCCCCTGAGGAACCCCTGTGCTTGCAACAATAGAGCAAGGTTTAAGCTGAGGCCACCAGTTCTATCTCTGTGGGTCAAGCTACCCCACTCCCAGTGTAATCTTTGGAGAACAGTTTTAAATCCAGTATGTTATCTTCATAAAGAATACAGAACTAAAGCAATTTAACCTGGGAAATCCTGGATCTTCTGTGGGGTTTTTTTTGTGCCAAAATAGGAAAAAATAAAAAGCCTAATAGGTAATGCTGTTCGAATGGTGACAGCTACCAAAATTCATGGATGTTTGCCAAAAGGAATGCAGCCAGCCTCTTACATCTGTGGATGGAAATTTAAAAACTCATATCTAAATCTAGGACACTTTCTTTAAACCCCATTTAGTCCTGTGCTTAATGATAAGAGTGTGTCATTCACTGACTTGGCTGATGTCATCAGGCATTGACCTTCTGTGATTATTGTCTTCGGGGCCCAGCAGCTGCAACACAGGTAGGAGAGACAAGACCTAGGCAGAATGATGTCTTAGAGCTTCCCTTTTGCCTGGGAAGATCAGCAGTTGCAGGGAAGAAGCCAAATGGTTTGAAATACCAAATGCCTATGGTATATTCAAACTAACCATTGCACAAGGTGACCAGGTAGTTAAGGGCAATGTGCTAAGGGTTGACTTAATTAATTACAAAGCTAGGCAGCGTCTAGGTATTTGAACATAAAAAACTTTGCCTAGATTTTTATGCTACTTATTTTATGATACTCATACTTTCTTTGCTGTTAAAGTATCACTACTGGGTCAGAGGTTAAAAGGTAGCAGATATGCAGGATGAACAAGTATAGACTTGTAATATATGACATGAAGATTTAAATCAATAAAATATGTATGATATTCATGCTATGATATATCCAGAAATAGCAAATATTGTACTAAAAACCAATGATTCTTTCAAAAGAAGGCAGGAAGGCAGGCAGGAAGGCAGGAAAGAAGAGGAAAGAAAGGGAGAAAGGAAAGAAGGGAGGAAGAAGGAAGGAAGGAAGGAAGGAAGGAAGGAAGGAGAGGAAGAAGAAAGAGCGAAAGGAAGAAAGGGAGGGAGGAAGAAGGAAGGGAGGGAGGGAGGAAGGATGGAAGGAAGGGAGGAAGGGAGGGAAGGAGGGAGGAAGAAAGGAAAGAAGGAAGGAATGAAGGAAGGAAGGAGGGAAGGAAGGAAGGAAGGAAAGCTGGATTCCTATGGAGGTTAATGAACAAAGAAGTTTAAAAGCTTTGTTTCACTTTTAAATAAAATGCAAAGATGCTTATTCTGACATGAGAACAGCTGGCACATTTAACATTACAATGTAAACATCTGTTCATGTTCATGTGTTGAAATAAGCATATCAGATGGTTATGTTTCAAAAATTCAGATTGGTCTTAAAATAGTGCTTTTTGATGTCCTCTGAAGTAAACGACAAAATGGGGAAAAGAGAATGAGAGAAAAGGGCAAATAAATCCTTTAACTGTGTCCCTACCTCCCTTTAATGCTGTATCCCATTCCATTGCCAATCGTCTTGAATTCAGTTCTATCTTTTTAATACCTCCTTTTACATAATGGGAAATTTTGTTTCAATTCTCTTTTCCCAGTGCTGTATAAAATTGATACAGGGCAGACATTGCTGGCATGCAATTCTCCAGCCCCTTCTGAAATTCTGCTGAACTTTCTCTTTAGAGCAAATAAAGCAGGTAAATTCAACGGCCCTGGAATTGACACTATTAAACTCAGCGACATAAAATAAGGCAACAGAGAAGATAGCCTCTCACTCACTAAGTCTTAGGGGAAAAGCAATGTCCACTTTCCTAAAGGATTACTGTGGCTGTTGGAGGACACACCAAGTTGAGAGTAGCATTAAAGGTCTTTGTCCTCCTTGAAGTTCTTCACTAGAAAAAAAAAGAAGTGTTCACAGTTTCACAGAAGGACATCATAATTCTTCATTTTAAATTATTTGCGGAACAGAAGTGCTTATGCTTAATGTAAATCGTATGACAACTAACTGGACCACTCAAATACAGATGTTCCATATAAACATCCTCATTTTGGGAAGAAGAATTTGATTTTGTTGTGCTATTCTTTTTCCCCTAGCCCTGAATGGATCAGAGCCTTGGTAGGTGATGAGAAAAAGAATTGTTGAAGTTTAAGGAGAAGGAGGTTGCACCAGAAATACTCAGAAAAGTTGAAGGAAAAATAAAAATAGATATGCGATAAGGCATAAAGAGAAAATATTAATTGTAGAATTGGGTAATGAGTATATTGATGTTCACTACACAATTTTTAAATTTTATATATATTTGAAAATTTTCCTGTAAGATGTTGGGAAAAAAATAAGACAAAAAATCCCCCTTAAGTCAGTCATAAGAGAAAGTAAAAGAAACAGCAAATAACTCAATTAAAAAATGGGCAACAAAAATGTAAATAGACATTTCTTCACCAAAGAAGACATAAAAAGGCCAGGGCATATGTAAAGGTGGTCAGCATCATTCATCATCAGGGAAATGCAAATCAAAACCACTATGAGATATCACTTCATAGTGAAGATGACTATTACCAAGAAGTCAAAAAATAAAAAAATGTTGGCAAGGGTGTGGACAGAAGGGAACTCTTGTACCTTGTTCAGGGAATGTAGATTGCTCTAGAAAGCAGTATGGGGAATTATAAAGAAATTAAAAATAAAACTACCATACAACCCAGTGATCCCTATTCAGTTCATACTCCAAAAAGAAATGGAATCTCCACCTCATAAAGACGTCTGATCTCCCAAGTTTACAGCAGCATTATTCACAAGAGCCAATATACGAAAATAACTTAAGCATCCATTACTGAAGGCATGAGTAAAGAAGCTGAGGTACACATATACAGGGGAATATTATTCAGCCCTAAAACGAGTGAGATCTTGCCATTTGTCACAACACAGATGAGCATGGAGGACATGAGGGCAGGTGAAATAAGCCGGACACAGAAAGAAAACTAGTGCATGATCACACTTATAGGTAGATCCTAAAAAACAATAATTCAAATATACAGAGATTGAGAACAATACATTGGTTACCAGGGTTGGCAGAGGAGAGCAGAAAATGCATAGGAAATGGGAATATATAGGTCGGAGGACACACAGCAGCAGTCAGGCAGGATGACCAAGTCTAGATATCTGATGTACATTATGAGGACCATACAGGTAATAAGAGTGTACTGTGTATGGGATTCATGCTAAATGAGTAGATTTAACTCCTCTTGCCACACACACACAAAAAAAAAAAACCCAAAAAATGAGTAACTATGTGAGATGATAGATACGTTAATTTACTTCACTATAATAACCTTTTTTAACTATTAGGTTGGTTCAAAAGTATTTGCGATTTTTGCCATTAAAAGTAGTGGCAAACCCGCAATTACTTTTGCACCAACCTATATATGTATCTATATGTATCTCATAATATCATATTTGGTGTACCTTAAATATATACTATTAAATATATTGTAAAAATAAAAAAGAAAACTCATAGAATTGAAGGATATATTTTCAAATGATATATCAGACAAGGGTCTAGTATCCAGATTACATAAAAAAACTCTTGCAAATCAACAATACAAAGAAAAGTAACCCAATTTAAATAAAATGACAAACCCTTCCATGAAAGGATGTTCAATGCCATTGGTCAGGAGGAAAATGCAACTCAAACAGTAATGAGATACCATTTCACACCCACTAGGATGACTATAATAAAAAGACAATGACAAGTGTTGGCAGAGTTGTGGAGAAATTAGACTCTTCAAGTACTCCTAATAAAAATGTAAAATGGTGCAGCTTCTACGGAGAAAAGTTTGGTGATTCTTAAAAATGTAAATATAGAATTATCGTATGATCCAGCCATTCCACTCCTAAGTATGCACTCAAGAAAATTAAAAACATATTTATAAAAATGTGTAGTTATATTCATAGCAGCATTATTCATAAAAGCCAAATGGTATAAACAATCCAAATGTTTGTTAACTGAGAAACGTTAATGTGATATGTACACACTGGAATATTACTCAGCCACAAAAAGGAATAAAGAACTGAAATAAACTACAACATGGATAAATCATGAAAACATTATATTAAGTGGAAGAAGCCAGAAACAAATAACTATTTATTGAGTGGTTTTATTTATACAAATGATCCAGAGTAGGCAAATCCATAAAGACAGAAAGTAGACAGATTAGTGCTAATGGTTGCCAAAAGCTTAGAGGAGAGGAAAATGGAGAGAAATTGCTAACAAGTACAGGTTTTCATTGGGGGTTGATGAACATATTTAAGATCACGTAGTGGTGATAGTTGCACAACCTTGTGAATATACTAAGAACCACTGAAACAAACGCTTTAAAGTGATGAATTTCATGATATATGAATTATATCTCAGTAGAAAGAGAGAAAAGAAAGAGAGAAAGAAGAAAGAGAAAGAAAAAAGAAAGAAAGAAGGAAGAAAGAGAAAGAAAGAAAAAGAAAGAAAGAAAAGAAAAAGAAAGAAAAGAAAAGGAAGGAAGGAAGGAAGAAAAGAAAGAGAAAGAAAGGAAGGAAGGAGAAAGAACAAATTCTAGGACTCTAAAGCTGAGAATTGTGGGAGAGCCTGGCAGTGATTTCACAGGCATGACCAAATGCCTCTTTGTCTTGACCACCTCCACCAACTAACCTTTCAGGTCTGCTAAGAGCATGAATGGTGAATGTGTTTTCTGAGTGTGGGTTACAGAAGCAGTGAGGGACAGTGAAGGGAGAGGTTGGTGGGTGGTGACACATCCGCACAACCATGAGAATCTGAGAAATCCCATTTCCCAGCACAGCCTGCTCACTTGACTCTGCTGAGTGAAGCAAGGCTAAAGCTGACCTCGCTCAACTTCGAATATCCTGAACCTCCCTGTGACTTTGGCCAGGCTTCCAGTGGGTGGACTCTGGGGTGGGAAACGACAGCAGAAAATGTTCTGGGGGAGTTTTCCAGGATTGCTTCAATTACCAATCTGAGCCCCTGCCTGCAACCTACAAACACGTAATGCATCCAAAGCATATAAGCATGAAAGTGAATATATCTGTGTCAGGATGATGTATTGAGATAAGAATTTCTGTATATTTCCCTCCCCGTTCTAAGCAGACCACAAAGCCCCTGTGCACTTAATCTTCTTCGGGGTGATTTGCATGGCAAGGCAGAAAGCACAGCTGCTTAAATCAACTTCCTTCCTGGCTTCTCCCTCACTCTCACCATACAGTATTGTAGCTCTCAGCCATAGAGGCTATTTAAACTTCAATTTAAATTACATAAAATTAAATATTCAATCACTCATTTGCACTATCCATATTTCAAATGATGGCTAGTGGCTACAATACTGGAAAATGCAGAGTAGAACATTCCATCACCATTCAAAATTCCATTCTACTGGATTGTCGCTCCTCAAAGGATCAGAGGCAGAAACACTGAGGAAAAGAGAGGAAATGTCCCTCCATGGAAAGAGGACAGAGTGAGTCTCTCATGCAGGTTTTCTAATGGCCTAGGGGGTGGGAAATCCTCAGAGGGGGAGGCTCCCCAGGGCCTAGGATGGCCAACCACAAACCTTGGCCCTTTGGGCAGAGACAAGGGCTTTGGCCCACATCTCTCAGGAGTTAGCAGTGTAAAGCACCTGCCTGGACAATGGGAATGCCGGTGTTGACCATGATGAGCAGAAGCATAGAAGACCTCCCCCAGTACAGGGTACTATGTGAGCCTCCCAGAGTCCTCATGCCCAGGAAGAACGATCCAATCATCACCAAGATTGCATTTCTTGGCAGGGGAACTCAGATTCAAATTCAATTTGATATGAAGAAAATACAAAAATGTTCTATTTCTTGCTTACCAAAGTTTAAGAAAAAAGATTTAGTACCTGCTACCCAGTCAAATAATGCATGATAGATAACTAAATATATACATATAAATAAGCAAACGTGCGTGTGTGTGTGTGTGTGTGTGTGTGTGTTGTGTGTCTGTGTGTATATATCTTCTCGCATACTTGGGCATATTAAAATCTTGAGCTTTCCAGTTGCATCTCTGAGTATCCGCAGAGAATGAGGCCTGTTTGAAGCAAATTTTCAGAGGCCAAGAAATATTCCCCTTTCCTCAGCCTTTATGCAGATCATCTCTCTCACCCATAAGATCTAACAGCTTCTCTGATCCAGTCTAGTCCACCTCAAACCCATTTTGCATGCTGCAGGAAAGGGATTCCCTTAAAATAGGAATCTGAGATCATACCCCTTTTAATAATCTTTCTATATTATATCATTATTTAGGGAAAAATCTATGTCCTTAGCATGGCCCAAAAGGGCTTCCAGGATGTGGCCCCATCATATACCACTCACACCTCTTCATGCTAAAATGTCTTGTGTTTCTATGAGTCCATCCTCCGTCTCCCCTCTGGGTCTTGGTGCACATTACATTCTTATTGTGTACCTTGGTTTTCTTACACAAAATGAGGATAATAATAGGACCTATCTCATAAGGGTGTTGAAATCATGTAATAATTAATTAATGCAAGTTCATAGAACAGTGCCTAGTATATAGCAGGTAGATTTTTAAAAAATATATAAAGTAATTGTGCAAGGATATTAACAGATGATGAAGCACTCATGTGTGGCCTCTGCTTGGGCAGCGTCTGCACTCTGGAGGGTGCTCCTGCATGAAGAAGTCTTTAGTGAAGGATGTGGTGGCCTTATGCCAGGCTTCTGGAAGGGTATAGCTTTTTTTTTTTTTTTTTTTTTTTTCAAACTAAGGGATGTCCTTTCAGATCTTTTCATCAAATTACTCATTCACATTGCTCACTGAAGGTAAGATACGGCCTTGTTGAAGTTCCTAGAGAAAAAAAAAGGCAACTATTGAATAAACAGAGAGATAACCCTGGATTAAAAATGAGGACATCATTCTATGAAACATGTGACCAGTGGTCCTCAAAGCCGTCAAGGTTTTCAATGAGGAATGTCTAAGAAACTGTCAGAGCCAAGAGGAGCCTAAGGAGGCATGACATGTAAATGTCACGTGGCATCCTGGATGGAATCTCAGAAGAGAAAAAAGACATTGGGTAAAAACTAAGGAAATCCAAGTAACTCTGGACTTCAATTAATGACCATGTATCAATACAGGTCCATTAATTGCAACAAATGTACCATACAAATGTACAATGTGAATAATGAAGAAACTGGGTACAGTGTATATGGGAACTCTATAGTATTATCTCAGTATTTCTGTAAATTTAAAACAATTCTAAAACAAATAAAGATTATTTTTTAAAAATCAAGGCATCTGAGTTGTATAAGCAGACTTATCATTAAGTGGATCCATGTTTGTATGACTCAAATGAAGTCAATTAACCTTTCTGAGATGCTATATTCTCATGCCATGACAAGGCTGAAAGAAACAAAACTTACTTTCTCACAAAGTTATAAAATTCCATGAATTTAAAAAGAGAAATAAAAACCCCAATCCGTAAGTGATACACTAGCTATACCGGATCTGCTTTATTGAACCGTATCTTAACCTGGATATGTACCTATGGATATGTATGTGTGTGTGTGAATGTGTGTTTAATGGTGATGGTATCAGGACTGGGCATACGTTTGAGAATTGAAGATTGTCACGTATTCCTTGACACACTCACTTTAGATGCTTCAAAAGTCACACAGTCGGAAGACAAGTTGCCCTGAGCTCTTGGTTTTCCCAAGTTCATTGATTTATTTGACAAAGGCCATATTTTAAGGGATTATTAAATGAACACAACTTCCTTGTTCCTTTTCAGGGACGTATGACTCAATGACTTAGACAAGCACCAAGTAGCTCCAGGGAGAGAAGGCAGGGCTGACAATGGCCAGCAGGGAGGAATCAGCTTTTCACTGGTCATTTGAAGACTACTTCTCACTGAGAGGCAGAAGGTAAAAAAAAGATAAGTAAAGCTAAGAGAATGGATGTTTAAGGAGTTATTTCTCTAGGATAGAAAAGATCACAAGCCTTTTTATTTAATTTGCACTTGAAGTTCTGGGATGAAAGTGTGGAAGGAACAAAGGAAAGCAGCAAATATCACTGCATTGTTTCCTGCCTCTTTAACTCACCAGCAAAATAAATCTTGCTACTGGGGAATAACATATGCTCTGAAATATTCCAGACTTTACTCCAGTAACATTTCCTCACTTTTAATAGGAATCATTCCAGCCATCGTTCTCTGGATCCTCTGAGCAGCTCCCAGCAGCACAATGACCTTTACCAGCATCCGAGGTGATTCTCAGCTCTGAGTATTTTTTATTTATCTGAATCTTCAGGATAAAAGAGGGAAAACTTTGGGGTTCTTCTCCAGGCTGGCATTCTGACTCTACCTCTTCACAGATAAGTGATTTTGAGCAAATTACTTCACAAGTCTTCAACCTCAGTTTCGTGGTTTTAAAACTGGAACAATGCTACCACCTAGGAAATTTGTTTTAACAATTACAAGCAAAAATATGCACAAGGAACCCGGGACAGGCACCGAGCACTCTTCACTTTGCAATGATCACCCAGAAGACCACAGACTGATGCTTCTCTCCACCTGCTGTATGAGGAGAGCTGGGGCAGTGGGGACACTGGCATGAGCTGTCAATCAGTCCCAGCTCCCTCCATCTGGACCCAAGGTGGACTGCTGCTTCTTTGGCTGACCAGATTCCTCTAGACTAACACAGACTTTCTTGAGATATGCTAACACACCCTTTGCATCCCACTTAAGTTTGGAAGACACTTCCTCTATTATAAATGATATGAAAATGTCTGAGAGTTTAGGTGCATATTTTGAAGTCTAACTTACAACAGTGATTGTATTTTCCCTGCACACAAATTCTTCATGTACACCCATTGGTGTTCTGCAGACAGTTTGTACTAGTTCAAGGGAGCTGCTTGCTAAATATTCAGAAATTCTGTGAATTGGCTGTGAAACATAGTTGTTATTAAAAGATAAATTATACAAACTTATGACTGATGAATCATATTAAAAACAAAGACAATACTCAACTCATGATTTTTTGTTATTTGACTGCATTTCACAACTGTCTATGGTCTGGAGATTGTTTGTATCTGTTGTAACTGCAAGTGCTGTGCTACTGCACACCTCTGCCCAGGTCTACCTTCGGGAACTGCATGGTGGTATGGTAAGATCAGTCATGGTGCAAGTATTCACACCACAGAAACGCTACACTGCTATGATACAAATCAGGACCTGATGCATTGTTTTATTGATTCTCTGGACTGAAGAAAGTGATGGAGAAAATAATAGTAATACAGACTTAAACTTAAAAGTGTGTCATGTTGCTTTCATTACATTGTAACACACACACACACACACACACACACACACACAAGTTAGGAAATATTCTACTGGTATTCCAAAGCTATTATTTGATTCATCAAAGAAGCAGCTTCCATCATTGACAAATAAGGAAAGCTTTACTTACCAATGTAAATGAAAATACTGACTGGCACTTGTGCTTATATTCTTTCAACAATTGTAACTGTAGGTTGACTGTGAATGCCAGGATTTGGAAAAAAATTGAATAAATACATTCTGTGAGAATAAAATGCCCATGTGGAATTTACAATAAGAATAACATGTATTTTTACTATTATTTATAAATTGCTCTGCATCCTCTATGTCAGTCAATTTATAATAAACGTATGTAGACACATCCACATTTTTTTTGGAGACCTTGTTGTTAAACATTACTGTTAAACCACTAGGGACACTAAAATTCTGTGCCTATGTGTTTACATGTATTGTAGTCAGTGACTTTTATTTTTTATATCGTTAAGGTGTTTACCAATGTTCCTGCCAAACCACACAGCTATGAAGATCATTTCAGACTATGTTTAAGCATCTGACATTTCATGATAGAAAAGAGCTTGGTGCTCAGTATTTAACTCTATGCAGGTGAGCAGCATAAGATGCCAAGAATGGAGGTTCTAGGGACAGCCTGCTTGGGTTCAAATCTCAGCTTTGTCAACTACAAGCTGGAGTCAGCAAATTACTTTTTCACTCTATGCCTCATCAAAGAACTAAATAAAAATGACTAGAGTTGAAAACTAAGACAACATGATTTTTTGAAATAATTAACATGTCAAGTTTATTTACTACCTAGGCCCGAAAGCACTCACTTGAAGACACTTACTGAGTAGGTCACTAAAGACGGGGAAGCCCAGGAGGTTTAAAGTTAGAAGTGGGAAGCTGAGGAGCTGTGCCAACTCCGCAGCGAACACCAGCACTCAGACAGAACAGAATGAGCCCATAAGTGTGTACACAGTTGTTTATACGAAATCATGGGTCAGGCAAGTGTCCTCAGCTAGGTCAGATAATGGGTATTCAGAGCTCACCGCCCCTTGTCAACTTCTGCTGGTTAGAGCCAGCTGCGAAGAAACACAACAGTCAAGCTGGTTGGTTTTGGGTTTTTTGTTTGTTTGTTTGCTTTCTTGTGTTTTTTGTTTTGTTTATTTTGCTGTATGACACCATTTAATATGATATAGGCTTAAACCTCTTCACATTTCCACTCCATTGATAGACAGACTGGCCCATGCCTGCGATGTTAAAGTAGGGCAGTGGAGCCCAGTAGGGAAAGGACAGCTCATTATGGCACATCTGTGTCTCAGCCACAGCCTCCACAGGGGCATCAGGAGCAGAGTAACTAATACATGCAAAGTACTTAAAATTAGGCACATGGTAAGCACTTAATGGATGTCAATGGTTACCATTCTAATTTCAGAAAAACGAATAAAACCCAGCCTAGTCCTCTATCCCAGTAGATCTGACAGTTAACACCTCCGAATCCTCATACTAAAGAAGTTTCTATGACTTATGATATTCATCTTTGTTATTTCAGAACTTTGCACAATGTCTTGGACACATTATGTTCTCAAACAAATGGTGATTACTGTTAAACTCTTCTGGGTAAGCAGTGATATTCCTGGGATTTTTATTTTGAACTTTGAATGAGATCATCTCAGAGCATAGTCAGAGAATACATTTTGATTATAAAAATAACAAAAAGGCATTTATTCTGTGCCAACCATGCTTCCAATTTTGTCCACACTTTGTGGAAAGTGGTGCACAGAAAGGTTAAAGCATTTGCTCCAGGCCCAAACAGAAAAAAAAAAAAAAATAGCGAAGCCAAGATTTGAACCTGTGTCTGTGTGTCTCTGAAACTCACGCTCTTGCTACCAAGCCATGCTGCCACCTTTCTATTAACTAAAATTTGTGGGTTAAAAATTTCAGAATTTACCAGAAAAGATTCATATGTCACAGGGAAAAAAAAAAAAAGAATTCTTTGATTTCTGAAGAACAGATGGATGTGCCCTTTGGAGAATCGCAGGCTGAAAGGGAGTAAAAGGCGCTGAATACAGAAGAGGCCGACTCATCAGCCCCCAGAGACCATTAGCGCTCATTCTCCTGGCCTCTCAACAGTTCATTCTGTAGTTTCCTTTGGTAATGAGGGAAGATAATACCTTCAGCAACTCTAGTTCCATCACCTGCACAAAGTTGGGGAATATGTTTTACTTAACTTTGCTTAGTCTGTGCTAGTATTTCCTTTCTCAACATTAGTAAGAAAGGGAGAGAAAAGATCTGGAACTAAAAAGAGACTGATTTCTGTTTTTACCAACCTTCATGTCTTGGACTTTCTTCAATACTTCCACATTAAGGCCTGACCTCATATCACCTGTGACATCTTTCCTTCCGCCTACCCCCTCCATGGATAAGGTGAAATCTGAGAGCGCTTGTTTCAGTGATCTTTTGCTGCTTAACAAACTGGATCAAACTTAGTGCCTTAAAACAGAGTCCATAATTTTTTTCTGTAAAAGTCCAGATTGTATATATTTTAAGCTTTGGAAGCCATATGGTCTCAGACACAACTACTCAACTCCCCTCAGTAGTGCAAAAGCAGCTATAGTCAATATGTAAATGAATACACTTAGCTGTATTCCAATAAACCTTTATTTACAAAAACAAACAGTGGGCCACATGAGCTATTGTTTGCTGACCTCTGGTAGAAAATAGTTAACTGTTTCTCAGAGTTTCCTGGGCTGTTGCTTTCTAATGTGATATTTACTGTGACCACATTCATCTGGTGCTGGAACATCCCCAAAGGGCTTCACTCATGTGGCTGGCACCTCAACTAGGGTAGTTGGAGGAACTGAGAACTTTTTCATCCTTTCTTTCCCCATGTGGTCTCTTATCCAACAATCTAATTCATGCTTCTTCACATGGCTGTTAGATACCAAGAGCACAAAAGTAAAAGCCGATAGATCTCCTAATGCGGAGACAGAGGACTGGCCCAGAGCTACGTGTTCAAAGCAAATCATAGTGACAAGGCAGCCTAGGCTCATGGGGAGGGCAAACAATTTTGTCTCTTAATAGAAAGAGCAGCGTGCACAGACAGGGATGGAAGGAATTGCTGGTGGACACCCTCACAGACAGCCCTTCATTGCATTTATCACATCACATATTTTTTCTAGTATCATAATGCGTGCAGAAGTCCCAGATCAAAGAAGTTCATGGTCCAATTGAAGAAAATTGGGACCACTGAGTGCATGGAACGATGAATTCACTCATGAAACACTGACTGAGTTTTCAATAGGTGCCAGCGACTGCGCTAGAGTGCCAGGGTTACAAACATAGAAGCATCTTCCTCTTTGAGCTCACAACACAATATGAGATAAATAAGCCTGAAACAAAATAATGTCAACAATACTGAGGATCGGAAAATGATATCCCCAAATGAAGGCCTCAGAAAGGAAACATTTTCCTCTGACCATCTCCCATCCTGCTGTCTCTGGCCTCTTATTCTCCCCTAAGGCTAGCCATAGAAACTAGAATCCCTCTTCCTCAAGGCAGGCAATAGAAATCAGAATCCCTTTTCTCCAAAGCCAGCCACAAAACCTAAAAACATTACTCTAGCTTTACCCACCACCTTTTTGTATAAAGTCTGGCCATAAAGAAATAATCTGACCTACCTCATATGACTATAGGTCATAAGACCCCCTACACCCAGAAGGAAATAATGCTATGCAGAGAAGTCAAGAAAAATGTTGCTTAAATTTTTACCCTTCTGAAAAGCCAACAGACAGGCTTTTCTGAGTTTTCCAATTCAGTCTGTTTGCATTAGATCATAGCCTTTTCTTCCAATCATCTTTCTGCACAGTTGTTCGTATTGTGTTGAGCCTAAATATAAAAATGGAGTTTCCCCTGTACCTTTGGGCCATCACACTGAAGGCTTCTGTATCGTGTAAAAGTATGATCAAGTAAATTTGTTTGCCTTTTCTCCTATTAATCTGCCTTTTGTCATTGATTTTCTGCAAATATCAAGAGGGCAAAGGGGAAGTTTTCCCTTTGCCCATACAGCAACATGATACATTTTAGACTAAGACATGATACATTTTTGAATAAGCAAAGAACCATGGGAATACATTGAGGAGAATTTAGCTTGGAGACATTAAGGAAGGCTTTGACAAGGAGGAGATCATGTAAGAATAAAATCTTAATGACTAAATGGGGGTTGAAGTGATGGATCGGATATGGGGATATTCTAGGCAGATGGAGCAGTGTGAAAATGTGAAGAGGCTAGAACGAGCTTGGATGGTTGGGGGAAGTGTAGAGGAATAGCAGGAGAGGGGCTGGAGATCCCAGCCAGCAGGGAGCAGGGTCACAGAGGGCCTTGAGTGACATGGGCAGATGTCTAGCATTTACCTGGTAGGTAAATCAGAAGGGTAAGAATTTATTTTTACATTTATTTATTTATTTATTTATTTATTTATTTATTTATTTTGAGAGGGAGTCTCGCTCTGTTGCCCAGGCTGGAGGGCAGTGGCCGAATCTCGGCTCACTGCAAGCTCCGCCTCCCGAGTTTAGGCCATTCTCCTGCCTCAGCCTCCCGAGTAGCTGAGACTACAGGTGCCCACTACTACACCCGGCTAGTTTTTTTGTATTTTTAGTAGAGACAGGTTTTCACCGTGTTAGGCAGGATGGTCTCGATCTCCTGACCTCGTGATCCGCCCGCCTCGGCCTCCCAAAGTGCTGGGATTACAGGTGTGAGCCACTGCGCCCGGCCCAGAAGGGTAAGAATTTAAGCAACATTGTATAACAGAGATTGGTGAAACAAAGAACTAGAAACAGGGACATCTGATAGGAGACTATTAAGTATTGCAGAAAGAATTGGTGGTGGCTGGGGGGAAAATACATTTGAGTATGTCTGTATATTCATGCTGCTTGGTGAGGGGGAACACTGCTTCTGGAGACTGGTTTAGAGGAAAAACAATGCATGAGGAAAAGTCTTCAAATAAATAACGAATACAAAGCATGTTGACTTGTAGTAAGACCACTTGAATCAAAATGTACTTTGAATGAATCTAAATAATTAACTTGATCTTCACGAACTGAATAGTTTCACACTTCTATGATAGACCTTGTGCTGACACCTAATATGTTTTTAATAGATATAGATGATTTTATTTTTTTACTTTTCACTCCAAGCAAGAATTCATACTGGTGCTTAATATAAGGTTTTTAAAGCATCCCTTGTTTCTTCTCAAGTTATAAAAGTAATGTATATTCATTACAAAAAAAAAAGTTCCCGTAAGTGAAGATGAAAGAGTTGTAAAACAGAAAGAGTGTGAGGGAGAATAGAACTTCCCCTTTTGGCATCTCTTACAATTTCCTTCTGAACACCCCTTTCCCTTTGTTCTACAAAAGTATAAAGACTCATTGTCCTATATTGGGCACAGAGACAAAATGGAAGCGAAAAGAAGTAATGCTAATTTTACTTCTAACAGAAGTCTGTAGTTGCGTTCACAGCAAAACCAATTGAACTAAGAATAAAAATATTATGAAGATTATAAATAGAGATTGAAGTGCTGTTTGACCTATGCTGCAGATACTGACTTACCTCTGATTCCATTGCCCTGTTCAATCAAATACACACATACACAGTAAACACACATGCACATTCACACACCTGAACACACACATATGCACACATATCATGCATATATACACATATAAACACACATACCCACACATGCACACACATATACATATACGTAGACAGGCAAACATATGTGTGCATGCACATGTATACATGCAGAGACACACATGAAAATGCCAAATACTATTTTGTATTACAGAGCCTTTGCTGATGACCCAACTTCACCCTCCAACCACATGCCTCCTCTGACCTCATCTTAGCTTGGTCAATTCCCACTCACCTTCCAAGATCCAAGAATTGCTCAGTCCTAATCTCTCTCAAGAATCCATTCCCAGGGCCAGGTCTCTACAAATATCTTCTTCCCGATAATGGCTATTTTGTTTAAAATTATTTGTTTACTGATTTATCTACTCCATCAGACTGTGAGTTTCCAAGGAGCAGTGCTCTGGTCTTACCACTGAGTCCCCAGGAATTGACATAAACCCAAGGAAAGAGTAAATGTTTGATAAATGTCTACTGAGCTGAGTGTGATGTCATGCAAAGTAGAAATAGTAGTGACATTAAGAGCAATAACATGACAGTTTTCTGAAGCAGGAGAATGGCAGGGGTTGATGTGTTAATTTAAGAAGACCAATGTGACGAGTAATTCTTTATATCCTATGTGTGAATATTATCCCTGTGTAATTATCTGCCTGCTATTATCAAAATACATTACCACTGAATTCAATGTTTTCCTCACCTTTTATTTTTAACGTGTTTTACAGCTTTTACCCGTGAATTATTCGTATTACATTTTAATAGGTATAAGATAATTGACCTTGTCCGCATGAGGCACCCATAATCTCACCCTGTAATAATTAACTCTCAGATGTGGGCTATTACTCAAAGGTAATGACTTTTCATCAGTTTGGCAATGCATTACTGCTTAAGAGGTCCATCTGATTAGATATTTCATAGCTTTGCTTTGTAATTCCTCCCCTTCCCCAGACACTTGCTAGCTAACTGCATGTCCCAGGGTGAACTCAGGCTCATATATTTCCAATCGTGCAAGGGATTCTTCCTCTTTGTATTAATTGAATTATCGTTTACTTCCTCATGAACCCAACATTCTATGACTTATCCTCAAATTCTACATCATTCTATCTGACTCACTCCTCTGCATTTTCCTTTTTCTAAAATAGTCATCCAGGCTTACTGACATTTTCCCTGAATTTTGCCCCCTTCAGCAAATTTATGAAAATAATACCTCAAGTGGTAGCGATTTATGGAAAAATCCCAGCAAAGAATATCTGACAGACAGCAATGCTTCCTCCCATATCTTCAAGTAAAAAATAAGGTCTAGACTCCCCAAATGCCCTCAAGATTCTATTTGTTTTTAAAAAAAGCTTTATTTCAGCATTTCCAAAGATATTATTGCCAAAAGGATCTATCATAGCTGTATTTCAACAAAACAAAGTCCAATTAGAGAATCTTGCTGTCTTTGTTGTTGGCAACGGATACAGAGTTAAGTTATAGTATGAAATTTGCAGTAGAGATTTATGGAAAAATTCCAGGACAGAGTATCTTATAGCTAGCAATGCTTCCTTCAATATCTACAAAGAAATAAAGCAGGGTCTGGAGGGGGTGTGACCCTAGGATTCTCACCTGCTTTTGATGACTACGGGAATTTCATAAAGTTGAACCCTATCATTCAGAATTAGTGCTAGTAAAATGTTCTTGAATCAATTCTTCAATTTTTGAATACATAATTTGATATGTAAATGTCTACCTCAGTATAAGAAAACAGGGCAAATTTAATCTATTAAAAACATACAACCAACCTCTAAATGTTATTACCCTAATTGTATGTACATGGTAACTAATATTACAAATGATTATTCTATATTCATTGAAATCAGGGGATTTGCCCAAGAAAAAGTATGTTCTAAAGAAAAATAGCTATTTTTGATTACAGAGTTTTTGTAGTTCAATCAGATCTCTCTGCCCGCCACGCACAGGTTTCTCGATAGTTTTCATTCTCAGGAAGGACCATCCTTTCTGAATATAGAAGTTGCTTCCTGTGATTACCAACCACCTTTTACATCAATATTCTCCAAGCACTCAAGAGAGGAAGTTAAGAAAAAATGTAATTCCGTGTGAAAAGGAAACCCATGAACCATAATGAAACTTGCAGAGCAGCGCATTTCAGATGAAAGAAAAAACAGGTAATATTTAAACGATCTTGAAGAATGCTAAAGATATCTGATGAAATGCCTAATAACTGTTCAGGAAAGCCTAGCTGTTAACACCACCCACAGCCATCTAGATCTATTGAATGGTTGTTAAATGAAGACCTGAGTGTAGAGACTGCACCTGCACCTCCTAAGCCACACTCCCTCTTATAATGCAGTGCTTAGGTGCTTCAAGCAGAAGAACTTGTGTGAGAGATTTTTAACAGGTATCCTAATCTTACATGCCATGATTTGAGAGACACTAGCATGGAGACATTTAGTGGCACTATGGCACTTTTCTCCATTGCAACTCTAGCTCCAGGTACCCAACTAATCACATGCCAAACCTAGAAGGAACATAGCCACAAACTCTGGTGATTTCTCTCCTATCAACTCAACTTGTGGATTGCGAAAAGATCATTTGCAATGACTGCGTTTCAAGTGCTCCACACCCACAGGGCTACTGGTTGCCATATTGGACAGTGTAGCTAAGAACATTTCCACCATTTCAGGAAGTTCTATTGGGCAATGCTGATTTATGGAATTTATTTGGGATTTTAAAAAATGTATTTAAAACTTGTATCTGAAAGTCAGTACGTTTCATATTATTTCTCACAACTTCTGGTGCTTATAATTCCAGTCGACGTGTCTAGATTATATCAAATCTTCAAAACTCCACATGTCTATTGCTGCATAGCAAACCACTCCAAATATGTTGTGGCTTTAAAGCACTATTTCATTACTTTCCACAACTCTGCAGGTTGACTACGTTCTTTTTCTAGTTTTTCTTGGAGCTTCCCAAACTTCTGCAGTCAGATGGCTGCTGGGGTTGGAATGTCCAAGTTGTCTTCACTCCCATGTCTGTCATGTGGGAAAGGACTGTTGACAAGGCTGGGCTCATCTGGAACACAGGGGAAGCTGACTCTTTCTCTCTCTCTCTGGTACCAGGTCCTTTTCTTCTACAGGCGAGCCATCTTTGGGGAGTATTTAGCACATTCATTAAATCATACTCTATCACAAAGTGTCCTCCTACCCCTTCAGTTCAGTTTTCTAAATTTCCACAAGACTAATTTCCTTACAGCCTTCTGCAAGTGTCATGTTGTCCTTTAAATATTTCTTGAGATCATGCCACCTTCTCTACCCTACTCCTCCAAAATATATAATAATTTTCTTAAGGAAAGGAATTGGGTCTGAACTATCTAGTGTCTATGTACCTCTCCCCAGTGGCCTGCTGTGAACTATCTAGTGTCTGTGTACCTCTCCCCAGTTTCCAGCTCACAGCTGAGTGCTGTGCACAAAGTAAGCCACTAATAAATAAAAGATTGAATTGAATTATCCCACTAACCCAAGACACTACTGTCTCTATTCAAGAGTAGGAGAGTGTCCACCCATTTCTACAGAAGGTAGTATGGCAAGAAACTCTGGAATTAGGTGGGCCAAGGGTTAAATTCTATGTCCAACATTCTATTACATCAATTGCTTCAAAACAATTGAGAGGTCTTCATAATAAGATTGTGAAGATGACCTAAATTTATGAAAAGTTAATTATAGAATAAGAAACTTAAAAAGTGAAGGGAAAAACGAAAAAAAAAATGAGGACTCAAAAGAATTATAACATGAGGCTTCTAAATCTTACATAACTTAGGAACTCAGCATTTTAACTTACGTGGCATTAATTCCCTCGTCATCACAGGACTGCTCGCGCGCGCACACACACACACACACACACTTACTTTAGATATTGGGTGTCTACAGACTGTTTAGAGGCATTAACCACATAGACAAATATGCCACAGAAGACTGCCTAGATAATAAATTGCATTCATTTTTAAAAACCTCAGTTGTAAGCAGTGCAATTTGCTCTACTGAAAATCCAGATTTTAGTGATTCAGGATTGAGCACCATAAAACTGCTTTTGTTGGCAGTAAAAATATTTTCACTACCTTAAGTCATCACAAACACCAAATGTAACTATTTTTCTTTCAATGAAGAGATGCTGGGATACTCAGACTCATAACCTACAAGGAAAAAATTTTATCAGCTGCCTTAGCCTTTGACACAAATATTTCTATAGGTGATTGAGATGATCTATGTGGCTACTAAGAAATAAAGTGTAAGCAGAAATGAGCCATTTTACAGTATTTATTCTGCACAGCCTCCAAAATAGTGGAGAAGGCAAGATCTGAGACAGGAAAATGGAAATAATGTGTCTTCTTTAATTTATATAAGAAGTAAAAGGGAAATGAACCCCCTGCACTTTTGCAGTCAGAATTACAAGAAGCATCCGAGGGGATTTTCATCTGGAGGCACCTCGGCTCACAAGCAATTTACATTTTGAAGATCAACAGGCTTTATCAACCAATTTGAAGATCGTGTACCTCAGATGTTAGCTGGAAAAGTACTCCAATGAGTTTTAATTCCTATGGCAGACATGAGGGGTGGAAGTGGTAATAAGAGACAAAGAAAGGGCTAGCATCTGTAAGCATAGGAAGACCTGGTGATTAAAAGTCAAGGCTTTGGGGCCTGATGTCATGGATCTCAAGTCCACTTTCACCACTCACTAGCTCAGTGACCTTGGGCTACTTGTGTGACCTCTTAAATGTCAGTTTCCCCACATGTAAGCTGTGGATCATAATAATTCCCACCTTACAGTTTGTTGTGAGAATTAAAGGACATACTACATGTGAATCTCCTAGCACACTGCCTGGCACATACTCATAATTAAATAAGAGCTATCCATGATGAGTATTGCATAGATTTTCTGACTTAATCATCACAAGACTACTCCGCAAGGTGGGATCTCCTCGCTTTACAATGAAACAAGCCTCAAAATCCTTCCAAGGTCATATAGCTTTCAAACAGTCCATTTGATTGTGAAGTCCCATGTTTAAGCCAAAATAGTCAATGACTTTTGGCTATCAAGGCAGCTGTTTCCAGTCCACAAGCGAAATTCAGCTCTCCAGGGGAGAAAGATGGCCATACCCAGAGCTTTGTTATACAGTAAGGAGTATTAAAATTTCAGCACAGCAAGTGTTCAATAGAAACTTTTCAAATAAATGAAGAAATGGTTAGTAGAAATAAGCTCTGACTCTTTCCCTGCAGTATAATGCTTTTAACATACACTTAGTAACTATGATTCCTAGCTCTGGTCTTATAGCCCATGCATTTGCCCTGTTGAGTGTATATTCAGACATTGACGGGACCACATGTTAAGAACTCTCTGCTGGCTTTGTTTAAGCAGCCACAAGCCTCCACCACAGAATGACAGCTGCTGTCATTTCAGGGAACTTCTGTTTACACATTTAGCTTTTACTTCCTTTCCCCAACTCAGATTCAAACTCTGACAGTGGGTCTAATGGGCTGTTGCACTTTGCTAATTTACCTATTAATTTTGCAAATGGTCTGTTTCATGGAAGATAAACCTTATCCTTTGGAAACGTGACATTCTTCAGTGCAATCTGGCTTGAAGCATCCCCAGGCCTTGTGTGGAAAAAGAAAATGAATTGCCCAAGGTGGTATTTCACAAATTACTACCTCCCAGTGCCATCGTGTAGATAAAATGATTACTCAGTCAATAAAGTAAAATGATTAGTCAGGCAATAAACGTTAGTTGCCTAACATTTTGCGACTAGAATACTTTTTTATTCTTTTTTTGTCATGAAGAGGGTAGAAAAGTGAAGTTCAGCACATATATAACTTAGTGTGTCCAGAATTCAGTGAGAGACAGAAGTTAACATGAGCAAAGCCACAAATATTCCTTTGCTTCTAGTGATTAATGGAACAGAAGAATAAACATCAATGGAATTAGTAAGAAATGCCTCATAGATTCCCTTATTTAAAAAGCCAGCAATGATAAGGATGCAGAGGCATAAGAATGATACAATGGACTTGGGGGACTCAAGGGGAAGGGTGGGAGGCAGGTAAGAGACAGAAGACTATACATTGGGTACAGTGTACACTGCTTGGGTGATGGGTGCAGTAAAATATCATAAATCACCACCAAAGAACTTATCCATGTAACCAAATACCACCTGTTCTCCCAAAAAAATTGAAATAATTTTTTTTAATAAAAAAAAGTTTTACAGTTCAGCTTGGCTTACCTAACCACTTAAATATTCTTACCACTGGCTTGTTTCCTATAATGCCAAATAAGTCATGAAATTACTTCAAAACAAAACATAAAAAAATAAAAAGCCAGCAATGGGCCAACAAAGCAGTCTGAAAAGAATCTACATAATATATGGGAGAGTGGGGTACACGGCTCCCCCAACAGCTGAGATTCATACATCAGCTACACTCTGCATACTCCTCAATAATTAAGATCAACAGGAGGAAACACCAAAATTATTGCTTTCAGTTTCTAAAAATAGTTGACTTTACCCAAAAAAAGTGTTCACAAGAACATAGACAACTCATTACCACAGCCACCAACTGCAACAATGCAAACCTAAAAAATCACTTTAGATAGATAAGAAAAATGTATGATGATCATTGTAGTTGTTTCCATATAAGTAAATATTTGCAGAGTAATTAAAACATTTTTTTGGTTAAGTTCCTACATAGCTTGTATCCTTTTTTTTTTTAGACGGAGTCTTGCTCTGTCGCCCGGGCTGGAGTGCAGTGGCCGGATCTCGGCTCACTGCAAGCTCCACCTCCCGGGTTCACGCCATTCTCCTGCCTCAGCCTCCCGAGTAGCTGGGACTACAGGCGCCCGCCACCTCGCCCAGCTAGTTTTTTTTTGTATTTTTTAGTAGAGACGGGGTTTCACCGTGTTAGCCAGGATGGTCTTGATCTCCTGACCTCGTGATCCGCCCGTCTCGGCCTCCCAAAGTGCTGGGATTACAGGCTTGAGCCACTGCGCCTGGCCTGTATCCTATTTTTGTGCCACTAATTAGCCAACATCATTTTCCATAGCTGGTAAGGTGGTACAATTCATTCAAAATCCCACCAAAACTCACAAGTTCAAAACTATACCTTCACTGCCTCTTCCAGAATTTCAGAGTGAGGATCATGGTAAATTCTCTCTCTCCCTAAAACAACATAAATACAGGCAAAATAACTAAAATCAACCATTTCAGAGTTGTAGCAATTAACCTAAGCCACCGAAGAACTGAAAGTTGCCTACCCAAGTGAAACTACTGAGCCTCGGGAAGATGTGGGGCATGTGATGTGTCCATTTTCCCCTTCTTCCCAGTTCAGCGGTCCAGTGGCCAGAAGCCTGCAGTCTTGCAGACAATTGAAAGATCTGAGAGCTTTTGAAGTTCCATTAAAAGCACTATTATTAGAGCACAGTCAACACTTTGTTTAAAGTCATGTTTCCCTGACAAATCTCTGTTCTCACACTGTGATAGTTATTTAATTGCAGTCAGAGTTCATCTGGGTTGGGGAGCAGCAGGGCTAACTCCAACGCATGACCAAAACGACAGCACCCTGTTGATGACACCTCAGCTGCATAAGGTTGTGATTTTAGTTGGAGCAAATAAGAGCTTGGTGTGGAATTTAATGGGAAATTTTGGAGAAGATCAGAGAGACTCTGAAAATCTCCTACATGCTCCTGGGAATCTTCAGGTTGCATTCGTGTGCGTGGATGTGTACATGCCAAAAAAGACCTCAGAAAGAAGAGAGCACCAATGGCTCCCCTATGACTGACCTTGAGACTCTGCACAAGCAGAAAGTAAAAGCTAAGGCTGTCTCGTAAGATGCTTGAAGTTCAAGGTATCCACCTAGGTCCCTTTGGCAAAGGGAGGAAGACATACAGCAAAGCATTTTAAAAAATCTGACCACTCATTGGCTGGCCACTAAATTATACTGACACAGATATAATTCCTAGAAATCAGGATTGAAAAATAAAAACAAGAACTAAACAACAAAGAGCAAGGGCCAAGTGACATGATGCAGCTCCATGCCTCCAAATCCTGGCCTATAAGTCTAGAGGCTGGGCAGAGATCACAGGTCAGAGATCAGAGACCATCCTGGCTGCAAAACAGTGGCTCCTATCTCCTACTAAAAAATACAAAAATAGACGAGGACATGGTGGGGTGCCTGTACTCCCAGCTATTAGGAAGGGAGGCTGAGGCAGAATGAGCTTGGAGCCACTGGGAGATGGAGAGGTTTGCAGTGAGCAGGGGAATTGCATCACTGCACTCAACCCTGAAGCTGACAGGAAACTCTGTCCCTCAAAACAAAAGAAAACAAACAGGCTGGTAGCACAGAGTGGCTCCGCCTGTAATCCACTTTGGGAGGCGAAGCCCAGGCAGATCCACGAGGAGTCCAGAGATCCAGAGACCATGCAGGCCAGGAGGGCCAGCCCTGCCTAGAAACCTTCAAAGAGAGCCAGCACGAGGTGGCCAGGCTGTAGTCAGCCACAGGAGGCTGAGGCAGAGGAAGAATGGAGTGTATGAACCTGGGAGGCGGAGCTTGCAGTGAGCTGAAATCCGGCCACTGCATTCCAGCCTGGGCGACAGTGTGAGACTCCGTCTCAAAAAAAAAAAAAAAAAAGAAAGAAAACAAACAAACAAAAACAAAAAGGAACAAGAGCTAGAAAAGAACTCAGAGGCTGCAAACTGAATAGACAGAATTAATTCAGGAAGGTCACTACATGAGCACACAACAAGAAAAACAGCAACAAACCAGCAGCAACCATCAACACTGGGCTGTGGAGAAATCTAATAAAAGAGTTGTTATGAAATATTATCTGTATAATATATGCCCCATGCCTGCAACATGGCTTTATCAATTTTTTTTTTTTTTTTGGAGATGGAGTCTCACACTGTTGCTAGGGCTGGAGTACAATGGCTCAATCTCGGCTCACTACAATGTCCGCCTCTCAGGTGCAAGCGATTCTCCTGCCTCAGTCTCCTGAGTGGCTAGGATTACAGGCTCCCACCACCACACCCAGCTACTTTTTGTATCTTTTTTTTTTTTTTTTAGTAGAGATGGGGTTTCACTACGTTGGCCAGGCTGACCTCAAACTCCTGATCTCAGGTGATCCACCCACCTCGGCCTCCCAGAGTGCTAGGATTACAGGCATGAGCCACCCTGCTCGGTCAGCTTTCTCAGCTTTTAAAGGATTAGAGTCATCCGTTGGTCTTAGATTGGTGCGACTCCAAATAAAAGTAACAAGCATGTATTCTTCCACTGCTATAATAGCCTTCATCCCCTTAATCTTACCAACTCTTACTACCTTAGCCAACCCCTGCAAAAAAGGTTCATACCCAAATTATGTAAAAATATCTATCACATGCACTTTCATCATTAGCCTCATCCCTACAACAATGTTTATATGTACAGACCAAGAAGTCATTATCTCAAACTGACATCGAATGCCAATAATATATAATACATTGCAAATTGAATGACCAATTTCCAACAAAAATGTATGACACATGAAGTGAAAGAAGAAAGTCTGCCCTATGCATAGTGGGGGGGCGGGGAAATGTAGTCAACAGAATATGCCCCTGAGGAGATCCAGATTTTGGACTAGGTATACAAGAAGCTGCTGGCCTAGAGAAATGAAAGTGAAGGCAGCCCTTCTGGGACCCATGTCTGAGAATGGAAAGAATCAGAGTTCGTGATTTGGAAAATGCTGGAAGCCCACTGTGTGTCAGAATTTGGGCAAGCCACAGGAATACAGCTGGGGACAATTGCTCTTCGCTTTCCTTGACATGGTACTCACATGGGTGACTCAGACCAGTAGAGGAGCGGTACATGCACTGTTTTGAGAGGTGGTTGCAGAGGGTTATGCTAATGTCTCTGTAAAGCACTGAATACCATGGTAACTTCCAAAGGAGGAACCTAACCTGGCCTGGGGAACTCAAGAAGATCTTCCAGAGTATATGACATTTATGATGAATCTTGAGGGATAAAGAGGAGTCTGGTTGACCCTCAAACAGATTAAAATCTGACAAAGAACTTTTGAGGGAATCTGACTAGAAGTGGTACATTTTTTTTTTTTCTGGATGCCCATTTGACAGTTAGGTTATAATTTCTATTCCTTCAAACAAAGTTGGAAAGCAGGGTATCCGTAGGATAAACAATGGGTAGAAATACGGAGACTGCTGCAGAGTTGCGGGGGCGGGGGTCTTGAACTTTTTGAGAAGACAAACAGCCATGTACACAAAGAAATTAGCAAACAAATGCATTTTGCTTTGAACTCAAGACAAACAGTAATAAGATATGAGGCCAGTGAGGTGGCTCACACCTGTAATCCCAACACTTAGGGAGGCCGAGGTGGGCAGATCACTTGAGCCCAGGCATCTGAGACTAGCCTGGGCAACATATTGAGACCCTGTCTCTACAAAAATTACAAAAATTAGCCTGGCATGGTGGTGCCCACAGTCCCAGGTACTCAGGAGGCTGAGGTGGGAGAATCACTTGAGCCAGAGAGCTGGAGGCTGTAGTGAACCATGATTGCATCACTGCACTCCAACCTTAATGACAGAGACCCTGTCCCCCACTCCTCATCCCCCAAAAAAGATATGAGACCATTAGCCAGCATTTTGGGTTCTAGGATCAACTCTGTCACTTATCATAATTAATGATTTGGAAAAACCTCCTGTTTCCTCGCCTGTAAAATAGAGATTAAAGGGTGTCTGTCCTCTATGAGGGTCACCATACGTGATTGTTTTATAAATGTCAAAGTGCTTCAGAATCAGAAGGGATGAGACGATAATGATGTTAGTGATTATTTTCAATACAATAAAAATGAGGAGGCACAGCCAGATCTTCCTATTAACAAAGAACAAGACTCCTGGGTCTCAAATACTGCTTTCCTGATGTGTGTACCAGCAGCCAAGACTAGCTCTTAGCTCAGCTCAGCTCCTTGAGGAGATCCTTCATTTATCAGTTTTATTTATCTTGCTTACCACAGAGGCTCCTCTCAAACCAGAAGCGGCTGCATACTTCTGTGCCTTGTCAATGCCTGCCTGTCTTCTGTGACTTTGCCTCTGGCCATTCATCCCTCTGATAAAGAAGATGTGGGTGGAGCTGACAGTTCCCATTCTGGTTTCCTGCCTGAAACAGGTTTGTTGCAGAGTTTACTATGCCCCGCCTACCCTATGTTGGAGATTCTGAAATGAAAGGTGTCTGTAGTTGACTTTACTTCATAAACATTTATTGAGTGCCTATAGCATGCCAAGCATTGTGCTGAGTCACAGGGATGCAAAGAGGCAACCAGACATTTGTCTTGCCCTTGAGAGAATTTATCTTCTAGTGAAGAAGTAGAAGCAACAGTTAAGCTACCAGGCAATTGGAGCTGGAGTAAAGATAAGTATGAGCATGGAAGGAGCACAGAGAAGCCAAATATCTCGCCCAAGGACAGTCGGAGAAGGAGACCATGGCAAGAATGGTGCATTCTTTTCCTGGCCTCTCCTTTCCATCACAGGGGGTTCCATCTGCTGTAGTTCCCACCTTTCTACCCTCACCTCAGGAATCCTTTTTGGGCCAGTCAGCTCCCATCACAGGACATAACATTTAACGATGCTGAGCATCAAGTCCTACACTAGGTCCAAACCCTCACATTCTGGAATTGTTAGAGCAGGCAGACAGTCGTGAGCAGAAAAGGAAGCCTCTTGGGGAGGAAACTCTGGAAAACCTTGTGCCTCAGAAACCACCTGAAACATGCAGTTAGGTACTAGCAGAGAGGAGGGGCGATACCTATGCAGAGAGGAACGTCCTGAAATGCCTCTTAAGATACCTAGGAATTGCTCATTCTGTGGTTAAATTGTCAGAATGTAGCCAGCTACATGCTGATAAGAAGGGAGAAAGGATAAAGGGGAAATTCCTGACATATTCAGGCATAATCAGCACAGATTTAACTGCTATGCAACCTTCCTGGAGAGGTGGTCATGAACAATGTCATCCTTAGGTTGGATTCCCATTGATCACCAGGCCCCAGGCATGTGCACCAGATGACAGTAAGGGAGGATCCTACAAACCTGGATGAGAACTAGATGGGAACAAAGATGGGGATGTAAGACAACAGTGGGAAACTAGACAAACAAAAAGGCAGAGACTTAAGACATGTGGGAACTTAAAGAAACAGCCCAACATGATAAAAACCACAAGGTAGAACTCTTGCGGGTGTTCCCAGCCAGGTCAGCAACATCATCGGCAATAATAAAAACAACAGAAAACAAACCTGGGGAGAAAGGGTATCTGTATTTCAGAATTTCTACATTATATTATTGGAAATGTCCTATTTTCAAGAAACACATTACTAGATATTAACAGGAAATTATATGCCATACACAGAACAAAAGTCAATAAAAACTGCTCCTAAAGAAGCCCAAATGTTGAACTAATTAGATAAAGACTTTAAATCAGCTTTTATAAATATGTTCAAATAAATACATAAAAATATGCCTAAAGAATTAACGGTATCTCAACAAATAAGCCAACTAACTGCACAAAGCAATGCCTACTAAACTATATTAGTGGGCTTATATACGGATGTAAATTGCATTATAATGAATATAGAATGGAGGAAAGAAAAAATAAAATATGTTGCATAAAAGCTTTTGCATACTATTGAAATTGAGTTAGGATTAATGCAAACTTGATTGTTTAAAAATAAGATGTCAATTGTAATTCCCAGGATAACCAGATTGAAAAATAGACTCTAATAAAAAAGAACAATGGCAAGTGGGAATCCTGTCAGATCTATAATTACATTAAATATAAGTGAATTAAATTACTCAATCATAATGTAGAGATTGATATAAAAAAGGGAGAATATTTAAAAGATGATTGATATATACTGTCTATATGAGATATGTGTCATATTCAAAGACAGAAATATGTTGGAAATAAATAGATGGTAAAAGATATACCATGCAAGCATAACCATAAAAGAGAGTTAACATTATTTTAGCCACAGAATAATGTTAGAGAAAATAAATTTTAAGAAATCAATTGTTATAATGACAAAGAAGAACATTTTATAATAATAAGAGAAAATCGTCAGGAAAATAAAACAATTATAAACATATATACAACTAACAACAGAGTCCTAAAATAGAGACATATACACAAACAAAGTTTAAGAAATGGGCAGTTTAACAATAATAGTTGAGAATTCAATGCTCTTGTGTTAAAAATAAATAGAAGTAGGCAGAAGATCAAGAACATAGAATATCTTAAAAAAAATACATTAATAGAAAACTCCAAATAACAACAGAATGCATAATCTTGTAAGTACACAACAAAAATTATCCAAGATAGACCATTTGCTTAAAAACAAAACAAGATCTAATGAATTTAAAGTCATAAAAATTATGTTACCCAAATTCTAAACTTAAATTCAAAATCAACAATATAAACTTGAAAAGGTTACAAACAAGTGGAAATTTAGCAATACACTTTCAAATAACCAATTGGTCAAAAAGAAATCCTGGTCTGGAAATAAAACTCTGGAACAAAGAAACAAAAACAAAACAAAGAAAACAAAAGCAGAACATATCCAAACTTTTTGGAATGCAAGAAAATATGCCTAGAGGAAAATCTATTGTTGTAAATGCCTGTATTTAAGAAGAAGGAGTAGGAGGACATGAGAAGAAAAGAAAGAAAGAAGAAGAAAAGAAAGAAAGAAAAGAAAAGAAAAGAAAAGAAAAGAAAGAAGAAGAAGAAAAAGAAGAAAAAGGAAAAAGAAGAAAAAGGAAAAAGGAAAAAGAAAAGAAAGAAAAGAAAGGAAGGAAGAAATAAAAGAAAAGAAAAGAAAACAGAAAAAGAAAAAGAAAAAGGAAGGAAAGGAAGAAGGAAAGGAAGGAAAGAAAGAGATGGATCAATCGCCTGCTATACTCATCCTCAAGATCAAATCACTCCAAATCAGAAGAAAAATGTCGTCACCTAAATCATCGAAATCGTCATCATCATAAATAATCAGCATCATCGTCCGTTCGGTCCTGAAAGGCGTCCGGCTATTTAATCAGCTTCGCTTTCGCTAATTTCCGGCGCTCAAAAACCATCCATCATCACGCTCGGATAAAATATCTAAACTACATTCCTATATGTCATCGAGCTCGTCAAATCCCTGAGCAGGAATGGAGAATGACTGAAAATATGTAGAAGATATTATTTGGGCATGTGAAAATATTTTAAAATTCAATTGTGGTGATATTTGCAACTCTGAATATACTAAAAACACTAAATTATACATTTTTGTGGTACATTTTATGTCTTATTAAATATATCTTAATAAAAGTTAAAACTGAGTACCTCGTCATTGTGAAAATATTTTAGGGCACTGGAGTCAGAAACAGTGTCTAGAGGGTCTCTCTCTCTTTTTTTTTAATGCTGTAGGACTCTGCAGAAATTACTTTCTCTATGCCTTGGATGCTTCTCTATAAAATCAGAAAAACAGTATGTGATAATTAAATTACATAATGCCCACAGTTTGAGGCCTGGTTTTCTGACACAGAGTAGGTATTTAATAAAAGGATGCCACTTTTATTGTCCTGGTAGATAATTTATTATGTACAAAAGTGGGTCTTAAAAACAAAGCCTGTTGGAAATATTAACATGTACCCGCATGCGTGAGGCCTTCAAGAAACGTAAGTTATCTAAAATACCTACGAGATCAAGATGAGAGCTAGGAAAAAAAATAAAAACTGTAACTCTCAAGTACCTTGATATTGTTTATGACATTGTGTTACTACTGCTCTATCAAAAATTGCAAATTCCTCATTCATTATTGCTCATCTTAGTCATCATCATCAGTGCCATCACTGCAACTGCAATCATCGAATTAAATTCATTAGGAAAGCACATTCTGAGAACGTGTTGGTGCTTTTAAATGTGTTATTTTTTAAAGATAATGTACTGTTTTAAGATTGTATACTCGACTCTTAAGACAGAAATGTTATTGCTCCTAATAAGTTCAATACTGCTAATAATAGCTACCATTTAAAGTATTATTTGCCAGGTTTACTAGCAAATAAAATTAAGCACACAATTTACATTTTGCATGGTGTCTCAGGAAGGAGTTTCTTACCAAAATGCTAACTAGATATATGTTAGTCATTACAACTTTATTCTCCATCACTTACATATTTTTTCTATTTTCTATTTCTTTGCTCTGTGATACATTCTGGGTAATTTTTTATCAGAACTATTTTCTAGTTCTGTAATTCTCTTTTTAGTCACTTCTAATTATCTCTTAAGTTTATCCCTTGTGCTTTCAGTTTTGATTATTATATTTTTAATTTTGAGAGATTATTTATATTTCTTTAAATTCTTGGTCACTTGAAATAGTCTCTTACTCATATTTTAGTCTTTTTAAAATGTACACACACTTATTGAACATATTTATAAGAGAGATTTTTACTCCATCCTGATTGGTACAGGAAATTTTCTGTATTTTCCCTTGGGAATTGATTTCAAGTTTCTCCTCTAAATTTTGGTTTTATAAAGCGTGAGAAGTTAACATCTCTCATTAAACTCCTTGCCTTAGATGTGCCCTAAGAAATGTCCTCTGCTCTTGGGACCCTGAAGGCCTTGAGGACCAAAAGTCAAGATCACCTGTATTAGGCACATGCTGTGAAGGTAGAAGCCAACCCCAATGATGGATTTACATTCTCCTACACTTTTTTTGACTTTCAGTATTTCTTTCTTTTCAGCGCATTAATAAAGTAAAAAATTTTACAAAAATTTCCTCCGGCATATTTTTTCAGTGTTATAAGCTAACCTGTGTCTTTCTAAATTCATATATTGAATTTCTAATACCCAATGCCTCAGAATGCAACTGTCTTTGGAGAAAGAACCTTTAAAGTGATAATTAAAGTAAAATAAGGGCAAATGGATGGGCCCTTATTTAATATGGCTGGTGTCCTTGTAAGATTAGGACAGTGACACACACAGAGGCGAGGTCACGTGAAGACACCAGAAGAGGGTGGCCACCTCCAAGCCAAAAAGGGAGGTCTTGGAATAAACCAATCCTGCTCACACCTTGATCTTGGTTGCTAGCCTTCAGGAATGTGAGGAGGTAAAACAAATTTCTGTTGTTTAAGCTACTAGTTTGTGGAACTCTGTGATGGCATCGTTAACACAGGAACACAAGTCTCACTGGGTATATCTAAAATGGTGGTCTTTTGCTTTCTTTAAAAGAGTCATGACCAGGTGTGGTGGCTCATGCCTGTAATTACAGCACTTTGGGATGCCGAAGCTGGAGGATCACCTGAAGTCAGAAGTTCAAGATCAGCCTGGCCAACATAGTGAAACCCTGTCTCTACTAAAAATACAAAAAATTAGCCAGGCATGGTGGCGCACACCTGTAATCACAGGTACTTGGGAGGCTGAAGCAGGAGAATTGCTTGAACCTGGAAGGAAGAAGTTGCAGTGAGCCAAGATCGCACCACTGCACTCCAGCCTGGGCAGCAGAGTGAGACTCCATCTCAAAAAAATAAATAAATAAAAATTTTAGAAAGAGTCTCTAATATTAAAGTTAGCATTCATTGCACATTCCTGAAACAAAAGAGATAAGCAAAGAATCCAGAAAATTCTGTTTTTTGTAAAGTCTTGAAAGATCACTTAAATTAAATTATAGGGCCATGAGTATAACATTATTACATTTTTTCCTCCTTTCTCTTTACAAAAATAATTTTCTTGAATCCTCACAACAACCTCATTTTACAGGTGAGAAAACTGTGGTTCACAGAGACCATGCCATTGCTATAATGTCACTCAGCTCAGGAGCAAAAATGTAGAATTGCTGTTTCTTATGTCTTTGTTTTTTGAAAACAAAAATTGGATTACATTCTCTAATAAACTTATTTTTAAATCAGGATTGTCTTGGGAAATCCCAGATATGTGCTTCTATGCTTATGCTGAGTTTACACCATGAAGAAGTGGAACCTTTCTAAACATTTCTTGGTAGTGATGATTATGCTAATAATTATACCAATGATAAAGTAACAGTTAAGGTCAAGGATGGGTGAGAAAAGGCAGATAAAACTGCTTTTACACAGGAAGAATCAGGCCCATGGCGACAGACTGAACTCCCCTGCCAGTCGGGTGTATTGAGCACCTCCTCTGTAGCAAGCTGTGCTCTGGGCATGGAAAATACAATCACACATTAACAGACACTAACCTTTGACTTAGGAAGCTTAAGTCTAAAAACATGCCTACATAAGTAAGTAAATTATATCATATGAAAATAAGTGCTGCGGAAAAATAAAGTGGAAAAAAGGGGCCTGGGGTTGCTGTGTCCAGAAAAGACTGCAATTTTAAAGAGTGAACAGAAATAAAGCTTGCTAAGAAGGTTCTATTTATATGGAGTTTTGAAAGAGGTGAAGGAGCAAGTCATGTGGTAAATTGGAAAAGAGATTTGCAGTCAGGGGAACAACAAGTACAACACCTTTAAGGCAGATTTTAGTTTTGACATCAAAAGTACAAACAACAACAACAACAACAAAATAGATAAATTGGGCTTCATCAAAATTAGAAACTTTACATCAAAGGACAATATCAATAAAGTGAAAAGATAGACAGAATGGGAAAAAATATTTGCAATCATATGTTTAATAAGAGTCTAGTATCCGAGATAAAGAACTTTTACAGTGCAACAACAAAAAGACAAACAACTCAATTATACAAGGTCAAAGGAGCGAGTAGACATTTTTCTACAGAAGACACACAGATGGCCAGCAAGTACATGAGAAGATACCTGACATCATTCATTATTAGAGAATGAAAATCAAAACCACAATGAGATATGCTTCATATTCACCAACATAACTAGAAAGAAAGAAAGAAACAAAGAAAGAAAGAGAAAGAAAGAAGGAAGGAAGGAAGGAAGGAAGGAAGGAAGGAAGGAAGGAAGGAAGGAAGGAAGGAAGGAAGGAAGGAAGGAAGAAAAGAAAGGAAGAAAGAAAGAAAGAAAAGAAAGGAAGGAAGAAAGAGAAAGAAAAGAAAGAAAGAAAGAAAGAAAAGAAAGAAAGGAAGAGAAAGAAAAGAAAGAAAGGAAGAAAGAGAAAGAAAAAGAAAGAAAGAAAGAAAAAGAAAGAGAAAGAAAGAAAGAGAAAGAAAGAAGGAAAGAAGGAAAGAGAGAAAGAGAGGGAGGAAGGGAGAGAGGGAGGAAGCGAGGGAGGGAGGAAGAATATAAGGACATCCAGTGTGTCCAGAACATGGAAGGTCTGAGAAGGCAACTGGTCTTGCTATGAGTAATGAAATGGGGATGGGGATGGGCACTGGATTACTGAACTCAGGAGACACACAGACATTGTGGGCAGTTTGTCCGTCTATGTTAACAATAAACTGAAAGGTGTTTGGGAAGAAGCAATCATAATAATCAAAAAGACAGACGATGCCTCTTGGGCCTGGGAGTGGCCAATGCAGTGAACACAATGCTTAAATTTTGCATCTGTTTCAAAGATAGCCAGTTGGGTTAGGAATGTTATTATGAGAAAGTATGGGAAAAAGAGAAGAACCAAGGATAACTCCCAAGTTTTTTGGTCTGAGTGCCCGGAAGAATGAGTTGCTATTTGCAAAGATTGGGAAAGAATGCTGGAAGAACAGATTTGGAGGAAGAAGATCAGGAAATTATTTTGGGACATCATAAGACCAGTAGGCAGGTGGATATATGTATCTTGTATTCAGAAAAGGAATCTTGGCTGGAGATCTAAATTTGATATTCTCCAGCATGTGACTGAATGGCAATCCAAGAAGAATGCATAGATGAAGAAGAGAGCCCTGGGCTGAGCCCTAAGACCTCCTTCTTGTTTAACGGAGCCAACAATAAAGGCAGCAGCAGTACAGTCAGAGGCAAGACTACACTGGAGGGTATCACATTCTAGAAGTTAGGCAAAGCAAGTGTTTCAAAATAGGACATGGTCAACTGTGTCAAATGCCACTAAATCAAGAAATGTTCTAGTATTGCCATGGGATTTGGCAGCTGTAGAGCTTGTTGAGGACTTTGATAAGAAAGGATATGAATAACTTGTGTGCTCAAAACTAATCATTTAATATCACCCAAATGCAGGTCCTTTCCCTGAGGATATAAAAATGAATACCATTTGCATAACATCTCCAGGTGTGCAACTGACTGAAATGAAAGTGAGTGAATAATTCGATGAAAATATGAACCATGTAAAAAGGGAGCAGAAAGAACACATGCTGAATTATTCTGAATAAATCAGGGTGGGCTTCACAGAGGAGGCAGAGCTGGGAAAGCAAAATTAATGTTACCAGCAGGACTGCAGGAAGAAGGCACCTCTGGAAGTGGGAAGAGGAGCAAGTGAGTAAGGCTTAAAGGATGTGCTTAAGGAAGGAAAAGTGTCCTAGCACTTCCTAACCTTCCCTCGTTCCTTCTCTCATTCCAGAAGCATCTTCAAGTTTGTTGCCATTTCTACCCGAACGACCACTTGCTTCAAATCTCTTTAAGTTAATTGACATGAATTACTAACTTCTTTTTAACTTACACTATGCTCTTAGTAACAAGAGATTTGAAATTATAAATTTTAAGTGCTGATGGTATATATTTTTATAACACATTAAAATAGAAAAAAATATTTTTAAAAATCCCATCCATGCACCGCATAAACCTTTCCTGTGTTTCATACGTTGAGAATTCCTGCGCTCAAGCACAGAGTAGCAGGGAGGGCCTGTGGAAGGAAACAAGAGCGAAGATAGGATGGAGCTTGGCAAGTCCGGGTAGATAAAGTAATTATGAAGGCCTCTCTCCCTGATACACAGTTTCCAGGGCAATTTCTTTCTTTCCAGTAATGATTCAACACAGGCTCAATTTGCTCCTTGCCCCTCAATGCCTCTGGAATGCTTGTCATGCTAAACAGCCGGTCCCAAACCTTCCTGTTAACTGTTTAAGATCTCTCAGCTACTCTGCCATTTATGCCTCCCTCAGGGAGAGGGAAATCCATAACCTAGTGGAATCTCTTGGCCTGCTCACTGTGGAAGCCCCTGATGCCAAATAATTTTCCTACCTAAATGTATGACTACAGCACACTTTAATGGATGGGTCTGAGACCCTCATGGTTGTGTATAAATTGAAACAGGCCAAGAGAGCCTGATATCAGACAGCCTTACAAGGCCAGGGAATTCCCTGATACATCACCAGCAGTCACTCATATTTAACCTTCATAACATTAACTCTCTCCTGTAATGATCTTTCAATTCCAGGATGAAAGGGAAGTTCACATTTTACCATTTGATGAACTAGTTCCATCATATTTGTCTGCCGCAGAGCTTTCTTGACAATTCCTCATCCTCTGGGTCATTTCTCCCAAGGACTGCCTTTGATCAGTAAAGCAAACCTGTCTCAAGGATGCCGCTCTTAGCTTCCCTTACAGGAGAAATTAGAAAGAGACAAGCAGGAACAATTATCACTTTTTCTCTTTCATCAATATAGGTGCCATTGCTACCACTACATTTTCATTAAGTGATGCAGGAAGAAGAAATAAGGGAGAGAGAATAGACATGGAAATGGCTACTGCTTAAAAAATGAAGCCACGGGGAGTGCTTTCCATGCACTATTAATGTTAATGTAGTAGAATTGCTCCATCCTCTTAATTAGACTCATAATTCTTAACCTTTAGGTAAACTGTGTATTCAGGCATGGTGGAGGATGAGAAATGAAATTAGCATTGCCCTGAGGCAGGGAAGAGCACACCCACCAAAACCCAATGGTACTGACGAATGACTGGAAGAGGCATTATATTTACCTTGACCAAAATGGCAAGGAGCAGGTGCAATGAGCAGGTTTACATACGTGAACACTGTTGCTCAGTGACAAAGATACTCTCATATTCAGGCTGTGAAAAGCATAGTATCAGGAAGACAGCACAGACCTGAGTTGTCAAATCAAGGACGTAGAATTCTGTGGCACCTGGAGTACACACTTGTAGATTAAACAATCTTCTGAGACTGTACAGAGCAGCCATCCTCCATTTAGCAGGAAGTAGAAATGCTTTTCTGGTGCTAATCAATCAGGACTATAATGGTCTTAGCAGACCCTATAGAGATGCATTCAAATTGCATGCAGTCATAAACTGTCCTGGGGCAATCTGTTCTTCTAGTTCATTCCTTGGTTAATCTTCCCCAGCTACCAAGATGTTTAAAGTCCTTCATAGTATCAATGGACTTCTATCCATCTCTAACTGCCCAATCACTGCGAATGTTTTCCCCATCGTTTTTCATAAAGCACATCAAGCTATCATAAAATGTGTATGTAACATCCAGAGTAATAGCCTCCCTTTAGCTCTTTGCTGTAGTTCATGCACCATCCTGAACATCTTTGAAAGTCTTGAGGAATCCAAACAGCAATTTCAAGCACAAAATATGCGGCAGCAGAAGAGGTCAGTGTGGGAAAGAAACGCAAGCTGCTGGGATGTGCTCCCTACAGGATGGTTCGAAAGAACACTCACCACCGTGGGCACTTGCAGAGTGAGGCGACGGCCCTCACTGGCCAGCTGCCAGAGAGTAGGACAGCATTCAGGGGATGAGGAAAAATATGTCAACAGTGCATAGCGGTGTACCATTTTATACCATAAACAAAAATAAAACCCTAAGATCCCCTCAACTCTGAACAGACCCCTCGCGCCTTGGCCAAAGGGACTCTAGAGAAATCTGAAAAACTGAATTCCTGGCCATGACGCGAAGGGAGGTCAGACACGCCTTGTGATGACACCTCTCTGTTGGAGTTTAGGCACAACTGACCAGCATTACTATTACAAAGACTAACAAAACAAATTCTTTGTGACAAGAAGATACTAAATAATAAATAAGACCTGAGCCCATGCCAGACAAGGGTTAAGTCACCCACCCCTACAAGTCACTCTCACCCAGTGTATTGGTTAACAGACCTCCTTACCTTAAATATTTCTTTCTGCTGACTCCAAATGTTTAGACAAAGCTTTCCTCCTCTAACCCACTGCAAATTAAAGAATCTCTTAATCCACCTATAACCTCTAAGCCCCTGAATCAAGATATACCAACTTTCTGGGCCAAATCAATGTATACTTCCTATGGATTGACTTGTGTGTTTGCCTGTAACTTCTGTCTCCCTAAAATGTATAAAACCAAGCTGTAACCCAACCGCTTCAGGACTACTTACTTGGGGTTTCTTTGGGTTGTATTTTACCCAGGCCACGGTCACTCATATTAGCTCAGAATAAACCTCTTTAAAGTATTTTACAGTTTGTTTTTTCCATTAAAAATACATGTACACAAAAACACACATATGCAAACGATTTCAGAGGCCACAGATTCATAAAAGCAGCATTAAATGGGATGCTGTATCAATAAATATGTATAATATTCTTTAGCTACACAACAACATGTATATGGAGCCAGTTTTATCCACATGTATGTGAGGGCTTTGCGACTAATCACAAAGTTAATTCTGAAAATTTGCTTTGCTTTTCCTAAAAAAGGGAATAAAATAATACTTTGCAAATATTTGCTCGTCAGTTGATGTTGACATTAGCATGAACTAACACTGAAACTATAATATTAACTAAATAGTAAAGCTAATTTTGACATTAACCAAATATTTGATGTTAGCTGAAACTAAAATTCGGGATATTCATATTCATGATTACATGAGGATCTATAAATAGAGTTACGGTTTAGAAATAGTTCATAGTACTTCAGAGGTCTGATGGATTTTTCTTTGGTGTGCCACACATCAAGGAATGATTCACTTTATAGTAGATAAAAAGGGAGAGACAATATTGCAAATATACCCTTTGGTTTCAATTCTCTTTTTGGATATATTTTTCTTTTTTTTTTTTTTCCTGTTTTTGTTTTTTGTGTGTTGGTTTGTTTGTTGTGATCTCACTGGCTGATAGACATTAGGGTGATGCACCAATTACTTCTGTGTCTTCACCTTCTGAGCACAGGGTGGGATTAAACTTCCCGGCCAGGTGCAGTGGCTCATGCCTGTCATCCTAGCACTTTGGGAGGCTGAGGCGGGTGGATCACCTGAGGTCAGGAGTTCGAGACCAGCCTGGCCAACGTGGTGAAACCCTATCTCTACTAAAAAATACAAGAATTAGTCAGGCGTGGTGGCACATGCCTGTCATCCCAGCTTCTTGGGAGGCTGAGACAGGAGAATCGCTTGAACCTGGGAGGCAGAGGTTGCAGTGAGCCAAGATCGTGCCATTGCACTCCAGCCTGGGCGATAAGAGCAAAAATCTGTCTCAAATAAAACAAAAACAAAAACAAAACAAACAAACAAACTGCCTCATCCCCTGGGGATTGCATATATTTCATTCAGGGCAATGGGCTGTAAGCAGAAGTGACATGTGCCATTCCCAGACTACAGCAGGTTTGACGTACTCCAGAGCCCCTTTTGCACCTGCCAAGGTGACCAGCAACACTTGAGAGAGGTGCCACTCTATCACTCCGGGTGCTGGGAGGAGAAGACTTAACACGGAGCCCCAAGCCAATTCATGAAACATATCTGGCCTACTTGAGAAATGAAAGCATGTTGTTTTAAGCCATTAAGATGTTCTGTTTTGGAGTTTTGTTTCTTTTTACCTTGTTGTGATTGCACCACACTTAAGCTTTTCCTTTTCCTTTTTTTGTTTTCTGTTGTTTTTGTTTGTTTGTTTGTTTGGTTTTTGTTTTGGAGATAGGGTCTAACTCTGTCACCCAGGCTGGAGTGCAGTGGCACAATCATAGCTCACTGGAGCCTTGACCACTTGGGCTCAAGCAATCCTGCCACCTCAGTCTCCCAAAGTTCTGAGATTAAATGTGTGAGCCACCATGCCCCGTCACCTATTTGTGTCTCATATAAGAATTCCAATTACTGTCTTCAAAGTGCTTTTTTGGATCATATTCTCACAGGATTTTCATATCCAAGAAAATATGGGAGAGGCACCTACTTTGTGCCAGTCACTAAAATGGCTCTAGAGGTATTCAGAAATAAATATGACCCAGTTACTGCTTTTGAAAACTCAGAGAGTTAGAAAAGTTTCACTTGAAAGATGAATTTGTATTTCAATTTTAGCCCCAAAGTGTTCATCCCTGTTGAGCTTCTTAGCTGCCAAGAAATTGCCAACTCTGAGCTCCCATTGCCAACTCTGAGCTCTCATTGCCACCATATCCCTGTCTTCCTTTAAGAAGGGAGGAATTCATTGTGGAATGTTGCCATTTCAAATAGCTGTGGGTCATTATCATGGACTCTTGTTTTTCATCATCATAATGTATGGCCCTTGGGAAGATCACAAGGTTATGTGCCTAAGATCATGTCTCCACGTTGAGAATCTGTCTTCATTTACTCAAGATAAAAAATGAAGCAGAGTAGAGGTTTCTAACCCAGAGCCAATTCCCCAAAGGATTTTCCTTCCTTTCCTCCCTCTCTTTCTCCCTACGCCGCAACCTCAACGCTCCCAAGATGGATTCTGCAAATACTTCAATATCCTAACCTTTTATCCTTTCTAAATTCTAATGAAAACATTCTGCTAAATATACAGATAAATTGTTACAGTATCGACAACTTTGTTTCTGATTTTCTTCTTACCTGGTTCCTTTTCCTTGTCAGTGATGCATTCGCAGAAAGATTTAGCTTTTTATTTTTGGGGGGCATCTTATGGAATGATTACCCAGATATCTTTTGAGTGGCTTCAGACGGTGTCTATACAATACTGGTTTACTAGTTAAAATCCAGCCTAGGCTTGTCTCAGTTCAGGCGAATGTCTAACTGGTGTCTGGGCAGCTAGCAACATGGCTGATTTAAGCCAGGATTGTTTTTGTCTTTCCATGCAGTGGGATTTAACTGTAACAGGTTTTACTAGATTCGAGTGTAATCCTATAGATACAGATAGGGTCACATGGTTCTTACTTTACTTAACCTCTTGAACTTGCATTTGTTCCTTGGTAATAATCTACACCTCACGGGATTCTAAGGATTAACTCAGATGGTTTTGTAATTTGTGTGTACTAGGAACTGAAAATACCACAAAGCCTGGCCCATTACAGCTGTTAGACTCAAAAGCTGGGCTAATGTTAACAGCTTTCCTTTTTCTATTTCCATATTTTAAGTGTTTCCTACATAAAGATTATTTAGGAACCAGAAAAAGCATGTAAAGTGCATATATACATACATATATGTATATCATACGCAATAATATATAGGTAAAAGTTTATTTGACATGTGAATACATATGACATTTGTAATCAACTACGTATAGTATGTTCTATTTGGCAAACATCTCCCTCCTCATTTGGCAGAACCATCACATAGAGCCAAAGTATCTGCACTCAGGGTCTCCTAATCCTGCTTTACCTTCATTCTCTCTTGACATGTGTCTGTGACTTTTAGAAGCATGGGCTTTGAGGTTAGATCTACCTAGAATCCCATCCTTTGTGTAAGACCTGGGGCAATTTACTTCACCTCTAGGTCTCCATTTTCTTCTTTATATAACTGGACTAACAAGATCATCTTTAACAGCAGTTATAATACACACACATTTATATAAAAACATATATACAGTCATGTGCTGCAGAATGGCATTCTGGTCAACAACAGATCGCATGTACAAGGGTGGCCCCATAAGATTTTAATGGAGCTGATTCCTCAAGGATCTAGAACCAGAAATATCATTTGACCCAACAACCCTGTTACTGTCTATATACCCGAAGGATTATAAATCATTCTACTATAAAGACACATGCACACGTATGTTTATCACAGCACTGTTCACAATAGCAAAGACTTGGAACCAACCCAAATGCACATCAGTAATAGACTGGATAAAGAAAATGTGGCACATATACACCATAGAATACTATGCAGCCATAAAAAAGGATGAGTTTATGTCCTTTGCAGAGACATGGATGAAACTGGAAACCATCATTCTCAGCAAAATAGTGCATGTTCTCACTCATAAGTGGGAGTTGAACAGTGAGAACCATGGACACAGGGAGGGGAACATCACACACCAAGGCCTGTCAGGGGGTGTGCGACAAGGGGAGGGATAGCATTAGGAGAAATACCTAATGTAGATGATGGATTGATGGATGCAGCAAGCCACCATGGCATGTGTATACCTATGTATACACGTTCTGCACATGTATCCCAGAACTTAAAGTATAATATATATATTTTAAAAATATTATAATGGAGCTGAAAAATTTGTATTGCCCAGCGATGTAGTAGTCTTTTTCAAGTTATTGTGCAATGAATTACTCATGTGTACATACCAGTGAAAACAAACCTACTTCATTGCCAGTTCTATGAAAGTATGGCACTTTTAATTATGTACAGTACCTAATACTTTATCATAATAATAAGTGGACTATGTTCTTGGTTTATCCATTTATTATACAATTTTTATCAGTATTTTAGAGTTTACTGTTTCTACTTATTAAAAAAAATGTGAAACAGCCTCAGGCAGGCCCTTCAGGGGGAATTCCAGAAGAAGGCATTGTTACAATAAAAGACAACAGTTTCATGCGTGTTATTGCCTCTGAAGACCTTCCAGCGGGACAAGATGTGGAGATAGAAGACAGTGATGATGATAATCCTGATTCTGTGCAGGCCTAGGCTAGTATGTGTATTTGTCTTTATTTTTAACCAAAGAAAAGTTTAAAAGTAAAAATAAAATTAAAACATTAAAAAATAGAAAAAAGCTTACCGAATGAAAAGAGAGAAAATATTTTTGTACAGGTATGCAATGTGTTTGTGCTTTCAGTTGTGTTATTATAAAAGAGTAAAAAGGTTAAAAATGCAAATGTTTACAAAGTTAACAAGTTACAGTAAATTAATGTTCATTTGTTATTGAAGAAAAAATAAGTTTCCAAATGTAGTGGAGCCTAAGTGTGCAGTGTTTATAAAGTGTACAGTGGCACCTTGTAATTTCCTAGACCTTCAAATTCACACACCATTCCCTCTCCACCTCGCCCAAAGCAACATTCAGTCCTGAAAACTCTGTTCATGGTAAGTGCCCTATACAGTGTACTTTTTAATGTATTACTATTATTATTATTATTAATTTTGAGACCGAGTCTCACTCTGTTGCCCAGACTGGAGTGCAGTGGCATAATCTCGGCTCACTGCAACCTCCGCCTCCCGAATTCAAGTGATTCTTGTGCCTCAGCCTCCTGAGTAGCTGGGATTACAGGTGTGAGCCACCGTGCCCAGCTCATTTTTATCTCTTATCTTGTATTTTTACCATTCTTTTTTCATATTTAGGTATGTTTAGATACAAAAATATTTACCATTGTATTATAGTTGCCTACAGTATTCAGTACAGTAAAATGCTGTGAATTAAAATGTGCTGTAAATGCAAAATATGCACCAAATTTTGAAGATTTGGTATAAAAAATAATGTAAAAGAGTGTATTAATATTTTTTTTACTAATTACATGCTACAATGATATCACTTTGGATCTCTTGGCATAAAAAGGACATATTATTAAAATTAATTTCACCTATTTCTTTTTATATTTAACGTGTGGCTATTAGAAAATTTCAAATTGCCCATGTGGCTTGTGCTATATTTTCATTGTTCAGTACTGTTTTAGACTCTATGTGGTTCACTGAAACCAATAACTCACTAGGCTGTACCAGTGCTTTCATCTAAGTGTTAGTGTCTTTATTTATCTTTCTATTCCTATGACCCATCACCTCCATGCTTTTTAATTCTTCCCCAGACCACCAAGATAGATGGCCTACCTAGTCTCCTCCAGACACAGTGGGTTCTCTCTGCCTCCATCCACATGGTTAACCTTCCTCTTATATCCCTCACCAGTTCAAATGTCTTCATTCAGTGAAAGTAGATGAGTTAATCTATAGAAGCATACTAGGAAGTATCTGAAACACAGGAAGATCTCCATCTTCCTTCCTTTATTCCTTCCTTCCTTCCTTCCTTCCTTCCTTCCTTCCTTCCTTCCTTCCTCCTGTCTTTTTTTCTTTCCATCCTCTGTGACTCTTTATCTGAAATAAGCAGCAAGAACTTTTAACTGTTTTATTTCTACAATGTCTCCCCCATTCTCTGAGGGTCAATCTTCCCTTCATGCTTTTCCCCATCACTTCCCTCAACTCAGAATGACTCCTACCCATGTCGTGTCCACAAAGAAGAGGTGCTTTTCCATAGGAAACCTCTGGAAAAGGTGTTCACCTAACTAGAAGTAGTTTCTCCTTTTCAGAACACTGTATACCTTGCTCACATGTACATATAGTCTCTAGCTCTGCCTGCAGGGGGATAGGCTCCTTAAATAATAATAGCCACTATGTCCAGCCCCACACTACGCATGCATAGTGTTAGGTCAACATGTTAGCTATTTTGCAGAGAAGAAAATGAGATGCAGATTCAGATTACCTTCCCTGATGATGGCCACTCCACAAATAAGTGGCAGAGTGAAGGAATTCTGTTGTGTCTATTTTTTTATTTTTTTTTGTTCAGAGGCTAAAACATTTCCACTGTCTCATTCCAAGATTATGATTTGCCAGTCTTAGGAAGCTTCATATCTTCTCTGTGAAATCACCGCTACCATATAGAAAGCACGCTTGGTATTTCTCATCTGATCTGACACACACACATAAACACACACACACAGAGAAAAATGCCATCATGTACTCACTCCCTCTTCTCAGCAAATAATAAGACAATGAAAATTACGTTCAGAAAGGCACCCCTATAATTTCAAAACAACTTAGGTAAACTGAAAAGTTATAAAGAGTGCAATTTTCAAACACTTTTTATTCTTCCAATGATGTGGACATCATTCACGTTATTTTTCTCATCTTCATTCTTAGAGATGAGGAAACTGAGGCTTAGAGATGGTGAGTACCTAATCTAAGGTCACATGGCGGTAGGAGTGGAGCAAGTGCTTGAACCAAAGCAAGTGATGCAACATGGAAGTGAGCTCATCACCAGAACTCTGTGGCCTTCTCTTTGGGAAGGTTCCAGTGAGGACTCAGGTGTGAAGAAAATCCACTATCTAGCCATGGCTCCTGAAAAGCAAGCTCAGAAATGCCATTATAGCACAACGCCTATGCAGACCCATTAACCTCATCTGTGTAACTGGTATAATTTCATTTCTACATCTATCCCATAAGCCACCAAATATGTTTATAAAGAAAATACATGTATACATATTCTACGGTAATACACGCATACATAGGCTACAGTAAGAAATTGGTTTTCTTGCTATTCTTGACTTGTTATGTATGACCCTAGGGAAGTTTCATACCTTCTCTGTACAATCTATGACAAGGTAAGGAAAGTATGTTCTGAGGAGATTAGGTGTATGAAGGTGTCAAAAAATATCACCTACTACATAAATACATTAGCACATTTCATAGGCTTGAAAGGCTGACAAAAGTCTTTTTTTTTTTTTTTGGTTTGTTTGTTTTACCAACCCTGACAAGTTCCTTACTGCAACCAAAAAATAATAAACTCTGACATGTGTTTTAACTCACTTTGTGGGGTGAATATAGAGACATGGAGTGCCTATATTTCCAGAGTGGAAAGGACACTAGGAGAACATCAAATATAAGCCTCTAGTATTCAAGAGGAGAAACTTGTGGCCCATAAAACATCAGTAACATCCCAAGGTTACAGAGAATCAATGGCAAAGCTGGGAGTCAGAGGGCAGCTCCCCGCAAGCCTAGTCCCTCGCTCTGTGAAGTTGCTCTCCTCCCACCAGGGTCTGTGCGACACGCTTGGCCAAGGGCACGTGTGTTGTCATCCGTCCTTTGACATCATATGACTACTGGTGACACTTACGACTGAGAAGAGAACTTTTCTTCATTCAACAACATTCACTCAATTGTCCCTCAGTGCCAGGTACTATTCTAAGCATTTTGGGAATATAGAATGAGACAAAGAAGGCCCCTCTTACAAGAAGCTCACATTCTATTGACAGAGGCAGATAGTGAACAACTAAGCAGGAAGAAGGTATCCGATAGAAATAACTTCAATGCAGACTCTTCAAGAAGGATGAAGCAGTTAACAGTAATGGAGTGAATACTTCAGTTGTATGTAAAATCGGAGAGAGCTAAGCATGGAGAGAGGAACAAGGCTTGTGGGTGGAGAAAACAGTCAGTATCAGGCCTGAGAGGTGGGGCAAGCTGGGCAAGAAGCAGCGAAAAGCAAAGTGGGGCCAAGTTCACTGTGTTAGTGGGAGAACAGGGGCTGGCAGGAGCCTGTGGCTGGTAGAGCTCTGCAGACTACAGTTAGGAGTCTGGGTTTTGCTTCCAGGCCAGAGGGAAAGGTTTGGAGCCATGGTTATATAATCTAATTCTGAAAAGATGATCACTCTGGCTGCAGGCTGGGATATCCACTGTAGGGAGATGGGGCATGGGATGGTGGAAGACAGATAGCAGGAATCTACTGCGCTTCTCTAGTATAACAAGGAGATGATGAGAGTGTGAATGGAGGTGATAGACGTGGACATTGAGAGAAGGGACTGGCGAATATACTGAATGGGGAACGGAGATGGTGAGGAGGAAGGAATCCTAGGTTTGGTCTTAAAAAAAACTCAGTAGATGAGGGTAGCATTTACTGAAATGAGAAAGATAAGCAGATGAGTGGATTTGGGTATTTGGCAGAAATGGGGAGGAGAACATAGACCTAACTCTACACTCCCAGCAGCGCTACCAGGAGTAGGTAAATGCCATAGTTACAAATAAGTAAAGCCAAATTTAGAAAGTAGGTGTGCCCACAAGCTCTGAAGAGGCAAGCTCCACAACCGAACTCTTTGAATGGCCATGCCATGAGACTGGGAGACCCTCTATCAGTGCCTAAGGGAGCTAATGTTCTTCTTGCCCACTGGATAATGTGACAAAATACTGGCTAAAATAACAGCAGTGTCCAGATGGCCTACTCTGTGCCAGACATGGCATCTGTCTCATTAAATGTCACACATAAGAACACTGATGCTCAGAAGGCCCATGTAACTTACTCAAGGACTCATAACTAATAAAGGAAGAGAAAACATTGAAGACCCAATTTCACGATTCCAAAATCCATGTTCTTTGCGTTCTGCTGCCGCTGTACCGTGTCTTAAGATTAGAACATTGTACTCTTCTTCCTATACGTGCATTCCTTTACCCTTGAGATAAAGGAAGTGGACATGGGCTTTCACAAAGTGATGGGAAAAATGCATGTTTTATTTTATGTAAGGTCCGAGTGTTGATTCTTGGGCAATCAACTTTGATTATTTAAATAATTAATGGTGTGAACAGCAATTCAACTGTGGTCGGGTACATACCATCTCTTGACTTTACATAGGATAGTTTTTATTTTTCCTCAGATTTCACACCCACATCTTTAGCTTGATGAAGGTATCCACCTTATTGGTAAAACCCACCCACTTGTCATTTTGACTTCCTGTCCTCAGTGAAATGCCAAGAGGAAGTTACTAGGACATTAGGAAAGGTGGCTTTGGTTTTCATGCACTGTAAATTGTAGTGGCCTGATTCATGTGATGATCTCTGTATTTTTTGAGAGCTGTGGAAAATGCTTAAAAACACATTTTAGCTGTATCACTCAAAGGGTAACAAAAGTCCCTCCCAGGAAAAAATGGAGGGCCAAACCCATTTCCAAGAGGAATTATAACTGACTTAGACACCAGAGTCTAAGGGCCTAGACTGAGTCAGAAAGACCCCGGTTTGACTCTCGACTCTGCCCTGTATTCACTGCATTTCTTAGGCTAGTTGACAATTCATGCAAAATTTTGAGGATCACATTGTCATTTAAAACATGTCTGTTTCAGTTCCAGTTCCATTAGAAGATAGAAGCAGGTTTCCCTCCCCTGGAATGTGTGCTAGTCGCTGTAACTTTTTTTTTTTTTTTTTTTTTTTTTGGCGATAAAGTCTCACTCTGTCTCCAAGGCTAGAGGAAATGTGGGTCAGTCTTAGTGACTATCTCACTTTTCTTTTGAGAGAGAGTCTCATTCTGTCACCCAGGCTAGAGGGCAGGGGCTCTATCTTAGCTCATTGCAACCTCTACCTCCTGGGTTCAAGCAATGTTTGTGCCTGAGCCTCCCAAGTAGCTAGGATTACAGGCATGCGACACCACACCTGGCTAACTTTTGTATTTTTTGTAGAGATGGGATTTTGCCGTGTTGGCCAGGCTGGTCTCGAACTCCTGACCTCAAGTGGTCTTCCTGCCTTGGCCTCCCAAAGTGCTGGGATTATAGGTGTGAGTCACTGTGCCTGGCCTCCATGACTGTCTTCTAATAATTAGAAAGCAGCAGAAGTAATGTATGACTTTCAGAGCTGGGTAACTGAATGCAATAGAGTCCACTTGACTCACTCCCTTGAGATGTTTGTCCCTGAAACTCAGCCACCATGTGATGAGAAAGCCAAACAGCCACATAGAAAGGCCATGAGTCCAACCGAGGTCCCAGCCACCGGCCAGCCACTAGCCACTGCCTCAGATGATCCCAGTCACAGCCTTCAGAATGCCCCAGGTGATGTGCAGAGTTGTCAAATCCCGCCCAAACTGCAAATTCATGAGCAAAATAAATGTTATCGTTTTAAACCACAAAATTTAATGGCAGTTTGCTACGTAACAGTTAATAATAGGAAGGGAAATGTACCTTTTCTTTGGAGACATTAACTCTGCCTTTATTATTTTCATTCCCTCTGTGAGGCCTTCCTTCTTTTTCTGTATATTACCTTGCAATGTAGATGTAGGTTAAAACCAGAGAGACAGTTATTTGAGACCAGTCTCTAGCGCTTAGTACCTGTGAAAACTTGGACAAACCACTTAACTTCTCCGAGCTTCCCTTCTATTGAAAAACTAAGAATGATAATAAAAACTTCATAAGACCATGGAGAGGACTGAATGAAATAATGTGTTTGAAAGGTTGGGCAGAGAGAAAGAAAGTGGTCGGTAGCTGAGATCCAATATCATTAACAGTCATGGTAGCACTAAAGAGTATGCATTCTAAAAAGCATGGGATATGGGCCCTTCCCTCCCTCCCCTCTCCTCCCCTCCCCTCCCCTCCCCTCCCCCTCCCTCCCTCCCTTCCTTCTTCCTTTCCTTTCCTTTCCTTTCCTTTCCTTTCCTTTCCTTTCCTTTCCTTTCCTTTCCTTTCCTGCTGAGCTCTCAACTGTTGTCGAGGCTGCAGTGTAGTAGCACAATTACAGCTCACTGCAGCCTAGAACTCCTGGGCTCAAGCAATCCTCCCACTTCAGCCTCTTGAGTAGATAGGACTACAAGTGTGCCCCACCACACCTGGATAACTTTTAAAATATTTTTTGTAGGGTCAAGGTCTTGCTATGTTGCCCAAGCTGATTTCCAACTCCTAGTCTCAAGCCATCCTCCCACCTCGGCCTCTCAATACTCTGGGATTAAAGGTGGGAGCCATGGCACCCAGCCCACCTGGGTTTATTATATTCTTGTTGTACATACAGTAGAAATAGCTTTTTGGTAAATATATATATTTATCAAAAAAATATATATATATACACATAATCATTTGTTGCAGAAATCCCATTACTGGGTATACATCCCAAAGGATTATAAATCATTCTACTATAAAGACACATGCACACGTATATTTATTGCAGCACTATTTACGATATAAAAGACTTGGGACCAACCCAGATGTCCATCAATGATAGACTGGATGAAGAAAATGTGGCATATATACACCATGGAATACTATGCAGCCATAACAAAAAAAAAAAAAAAAAAAGAATGAGTTCATGTCCTTTGCAGGGACATAGATGAAGCTGGAAACCACTCTTCTCAGCAAACTAACACAGGAACAGAAAACCAAACACCACACATTCTCACCCAGAAGCGGGAACTGAACAATGAGAACACATGGACACAGGGAGGCAAATCACACACTGGGGCTTGTCGGAGGGTGAGGGGAAAGGGGAGGGAGAGCATTAGGGCAAATACCTAATGCATGCTGGACTTAAAATCTAGATGGCGGGTTGATGGGTGCAGCAAACCACCACGGCACATGTATGCCTATGTAACAAACCTACACGTTCTGCACAAGTATCCCAGAACTTAAAGTATAATAATAATTAAAAAAAAAAAAAGATAGGGAGTATAATTTAAGAAATAACTTTAAAAAACGTCAAATACGACCCTGATATTTTGTCTTCCAGATGTCATGATGTAAGTCTGTGGTTTTAATTCTGGTGTGGAAGAACTGTAGACATTGGGGATCCGTTCTACCTACATATTTGTGTATGTGTCTGTGGAGGCAGGGCGGTGGTTAGGAAAGAAGGAAGGAACAAAGAAAGAGATGAAGGAAAGATGGAAAGAAGAAAGGAAAGAAATATGGGAGCAGAGATGGTGCCTCAGAGTGCCGAGATTGCAGCTCTCTGACACGGGCCTCCAAGCTTTGTGGGCATTGTGAAAGTGGCCACAGAAAGAACATAGTGGGTGAAGTAGCCGAAGGAATCTCAGCTCAGTTAATTGGGTGAGAAAGAACAGAAGCACCACCATGAATCAGAGGCGATCCAAGGTGGTCGCTGAGCCTTCCACACACAGCCCTGAATTAGAATGCGAGGTTACAGAGTGATATAAGACACATTTCTTCCTTCAGGGAGCTCATAGCTTTTTCCAATTCACCAGCCATAGGGAGTGACCTAAAATGTCTATGTGCTTAGCAAATTATTCATACGAAATTATTCATACCTGGTTTAGCCTGACTCACATAAACTGACATTACCCTTTGGATTTGAAATAGAAAGAGAATCCTCCGCTTAAAATCTTCCAGTGATTTCCCTTTAGTCTTAGAATAAAATTCACAGTCCCAGGCTTTGTAAAATCTGGCCTCTGGATACCACTTTCCATCATTTTCCTCCCACCCTTGCTCCTCCTCTAGCCACACTGGCCTTCTGGCTATTCCTCAGCCTGGAATCTTCTGCCCCAAACAGGCACCTGCCTCATCCTGTCCCTTCACTCAGGGTCCTGCTGGATAGCTCCTGCATACCAGGAGGACTTTCCCGCCACCTCATATGAAATGCAGCTCCCCACATCCACTGACACTCTAGTCCTTTGTCCTTCTGGACCTTTCAGCGTCACTGTCATCATGCACTGATTCTGTGGGCGGGGGGACAGGGGGACCTGTAGGGAGGAGTTTCTGTCTTCCCTACTACAAGTATGCAGGCAAGAACTCTGTTTTTTCAGTGTTTTATTTTCACTCCCCAGTGCCTGGCACAAAACAGATACTCAAAAATGCCTAGTGTGTGAAAGAAAAATGTTAATTCTGCTAATTGATATTGGGTGGTACAAGTATTGAGAACAAAGCATTTTTAGTTTTGTGAACCCCAGAGTACCTGGATGTACTGTTTCTTTTCTACCTGTAATTTGACTTTTCTACCTGTAATTTGACTTTTCTACATCACAATTCCTTACTCAGATTTCTAAACAAAATCATTAATTTTCTGCACATGGGAAGGTGAATGTTGCAAATAAACAGAATTAATATGCACAAGTGTACTTACAGAGCTGCTTGGACACATAAAGAGTATGCGATGAATGTATATACAATTACGGACAAATATGACATAGCATGTACTATATAGTATATACATCATATATATTTTATATATATATGTATCCATACAAAGTACATATTATGCAGTCTAGATTATTATGTATGGTATATATAGTCAGTTAGCTGTATGCTCACTAAAGTATCAGTAATTAAAGAAAAATAAAAAAATTCAGAATTTTAAAATACTTTAAAAGAAATAGCATGCTGTCCCTTTAAATTCTATTGTAACATAACTAGGTAAAGCAATTGACTGCAGGTAGAAACCACTCTCAGCTGCATGAATGAATTAATAGGAATGGCTTTTAACCAGCACATTACTGGTAGGTAAACAGAGGTTCTGTGGTGCTGTAGGGCTCTGGATTCTTAGGGCTCCTGAAGAACTTACACAATCCTCATGGCAATCTTGCTTGCATGTCTGATTTGCTCCGCAAATGCTTTCTGTTCCGAAAAACCAAAGTAAATTCCAGACCAGGCTGTCCTACAGCCGTTAGATTTTGAAGTAACGGAGTCTTGAATTTCCAGTGCTTTCACGTGTTTCTGACTTCTTACCTCTGCCTGCGAGAGCTCACGGCTTTACCGAAAAGGGTTTCCACAAATAGACTTGCATTACATGGAGTGCTGAGTTCAAGAGGATGCCTACACTGGATACTGACACCCCAATGACTGAATCCAGTGGGGGACTTTCAAGGCACCATAGAGACTATTGCAAAAGAATTGTGGGATAGGCAGGCCTTCCAATGCCCATTCCCAGCAGAGATCTGGGCACTCAGTTTCCCCATGCAGTCACTTGCCTATGTCCCTCTCCATCTTGTCCTCCTTCCAGGGGAAAGTTATGGGTTATCAAGCTAATTGGCCATGTGATTAAAGAATCTTCCATATTACGGCTTTGATATTTATTTTTCTGTCCTCCTGTTTCATTTCGTGTGCTCATCACTTGTCACCTTCAGGACTCTAGTCTCAGGCAAAATGCCTACGAAGGTGCTGACAAGAGAAAAGGTCTGGGCTCAACCAAGGAAGCCTTTTTCTGTGGGGATAAGTGGCCGCCTCCTCCCCCATGACGAGGTACTGTGAGTACTGGCAGACTGTAGTGATTCTCCCACCTTGGGCTCTGTACTGGAAGCTGCACTGTAGCACAGGGCCTCTGGCCCTGCAGAAAGATCAGAGTAGAAAGCAGCAAGCAGAGTGAGGGGAACGACAAAGATCCATGAGAATCACAAAGACACTTTCCCTAGGATACGGATGTCCTGGTGAGACATTGGAGAGAGTTTCTAGTATAAACCTTCAGCTAGAGAGATGGAGGATGCATTCCATTGGTGGGCACTTATCTGTAGTTCTGAGGCAAATATATCCAAGAAGACTGTCATAAAATGACAGTGTCATGGTTCAGTCACTAACTGAATGAAAAAGGCCCAGTGGTGACCCATGCGTGACCTTATCCTGCCTGTCTCCTACTTCTCCCTCTGCTGCCGCTGAATGAATGGAACCAGAGCCCTCGCTGGAGCTGAGAGCAGGCAGAAGGAGGCTCTGGGGATGCTGTGTAGGGATACACAGGCCTTCCTGTGAAGGGGTGTGTGAGCCATGGAGGCTGCTGTGTCTAGGCCAGGATGATGCAAACCCTATGATGTTACCCAGGAATGTGCCCAGCTCAGGCAACCCTGACAACTCTGTGGCCTTCACAGAGACAGTGCTGGGTGCGCTTCTCTCTCCTTCCATTTTCCTGCACAATAAGGAAATTTATACAAAATCATGTTTTTTCTGACTCCTTCATTTCCTTGTAACTCTTGGTTCTTTGTAGCTTTTGTGATGTACCAGAAATAGCATTTTTGCTCTGACTTCAGGAGATGTTGGTTGCAAGAGTTAGATCTGCCCCTCTCTGTGTGGCATTAAACAAGCATCTTATTCTCTCTGAGGTTCTGTTTCCTGAAATATCAGATGGGGACAATGACTCTTATGGTGCAGATCTGTTGTCTGGGTTAGAGATAATTCCAGTAGCTCACCCCACACATATCCTCAAACATAAGAAATCTCAGTCATTATTGGCCATTTAAATATTTCTTTCATTTTGCCTTCTTATATTGTATCCATTTATTAACTATTGTGCATAGTATATAGGCGAATCTAAGGTCACAAGGCATCCCCCACATTCTCTTATTGATTTAAATGCACCTGCAGCCACAATTTATAATTTTTCATAGTGTCTACTCGCCCTGGCTACTAGTTAGCAATAGCCAATAGGCTATGGCAATCAGGCTGCACACTTTTAAAAATTAACAACAAAACTATTTATAATCATCTTTGACTCCACACCTTTGCACTTACCACATTGCCAAAGTTGAAGGAAGATAACGGTATCTGTTGCTGGGAAATGGGCACTCAGACTCATAGTGTTGTTGGGAGTATAAATTGGTAGAACCTTGATGCATTGCAGAATTCAATGCGGCAAGAGTCTTAAATATATGCATACTCGCTGCCCTGCAAATGGCACCTCAAGGAATTTGTCCTGAGGATATAATCAGTTATGTTCACAAAGATCTAAGTGCAAAACTGTTATTCAGCATTATGTGTAATAACGGGAAAAAAGTAGAAACAATCTACATGTCCAAATAGGAGATTTGTTCATTGGAGTACATCCATATAACAAAATATTCTATAGTTAATGAAAATGATGATACGAAGTTGTATTTATGGATATAGAAAGATATTTGTACATTTCCTGTGTGTGACAAATACAGGTTGTAAAAGAGTATCACAGGGTCGGAAATCTTCCCAGCATAGACCAAGGATTCATCTGATAAAGGAAAAACTTGCACAAAATTCTTCCAGAATCTTAGATAGGTAAGGAGGAGATGGCCTCTACCCTCCTCCGCTTCTGTCCTTGGGCTTCCCCTTAGGAAGGGAGTGGAGTAGCTTAGTAATAATAAGGACCAGGAAAACTTTCCTGTAGGTGTACGCCCTGGGCGCTGGCTGTTGAATCCATGGGACTACAAATGTTTATTGTTTTTCCCATTCCTGCTTTTCCAGAAGGTAAGCTCACATGCATGGGGGACCAGGTGGCTGCTGTCCTGGCAGTGAAAGTGTGAAGCTAGGTCACATCTTTATGGGACTATCTGGGTAAATGAGTGCTCTGTTGCCCCACAAGCGGTGACTGGTCCGGAGGTGGGAGCCAAGAGGACAAAATGGTTCATGCTACATTCTCCAAGCCAGCTCACCAGAAGAAAGTAGACACTGAGCTTACATACCCAGTATCCTCCTTTATCTCCCTCCTTTTGATCCAGAACACAGGGAGAAAAGAGGATTAATGAAGACCCTCACGCACAAACATATGGTCTGTCTGCCTTGTGCCTTTGAGAATATACACATGGAAGACTGTCTGGAAGGATCCACATCTGAATGGTAAAGTAGCCATCTTCAGGGGATGAGATTATCTACGTGTATGAGTTTCCTAATCAATTCTGTTACTACATAATTATTACAATTATTCTATTTACATTGTTCAAATAGAAATAAAATTTCCCTTTGTGCTTGTTTCCCATTATGGAACACATTTTGGATGTTCCCTGCTGCAATGGAAGCTATGAATAAGGGCACCAGTTTTTGTTGGATACCTATTATGTACCAGGCATAGCACAAGGAGTTCAGACTAAATTTTTTCTTCCATCCTCAGATCAACCGCATGGGTTCAAGATTTTCATGCAAACTTTTCAGGTGGCGAAATTGAAACTGTAGAAATTGAGCAGCTTGCGCAAGGGCATATAACTGGTAAATGACAGGAACAAGCTCTTAGTCCCAACATGACTTGCTGCCAAACCCATGCCCTCCCATTCAAATGAGATCAGAAACTGTGAGGCAGCTGAGTTAGGAAAAGAACACATTTGCAAAGGCAATGGTGTAGCCAAATTGATATCTCAGAGTGCATATGCTAAAGGAAGTCCCATAGTCAGAATGAACATACCCTCCCATTTGTTCTACAATTCTGCCAAACCCAACCCTTCAAAAACTAGAAACAACACAATGAAAAGAGGGAAGGGCATTTCTGGAGACAGGCACCCTGAGAACAGTGCTGAGGTAGCACGTGCAGGCTTGACAGCGATGGAGAGAGAAATACACATAAATATAAACATTGACTCTAGCAGGGCAGCACCCTCTGAGGACGCTGGGTAAAGCTACACGAACCGGTAACTCTGATCTAATCAAACCTGCAAGCCTGGCTGAATCTAAGGAGAGTACAATAATTGATTTTCACAATGCTGATCCTGCGTCATCAAGAAAAGGTTACATTTTATGTTCAGTATTCTCTGTTTAAGAAGGCATGGAAATGTGTAATCCATTTGAGAAAGATTTTCATTTCAAATAGTTAAAAATTCTTTGGAAAGATTTTTGGTGCTTAAAAGGGTAAGTGACAGTTATCTGGAAAATTCGCTTACGTAGAACGACGTCTTCCCTGAAGATCCTAGATCAGGGAGGCTTGCCCTGCCTGCCTTGCTGGCCTCCCTGCCTAATGCTGCCCCACTTAAGCATCCAGGCACCCTTCACCCCAGACATAACTTGTCCCTATTGGGTGGGTGTGCTGAGATCCTGGTGCCTTATCAAGCTCTATTCTCTCTCCCCAAACTAGCATTTCCCACGGCCACACTTTCTATGTCAAGCTCAAATGCCCTCTTTGAGGCCCATTCCTCTTCAGATGTTCTTCATTCTCACAACTGTTGCAGGGTGGGTGTTGGAATCATTTTCTTTTTTTTTTTTTTTTTTTTTTGAGACGGAGTCTCGCGCTGTCGCCCAGGCTGGAGTGCAGTGGCCCGATCTCAGCTCACTGCAAGCTCCGCCTCCCGGGTTCACGCCATTCTCCGGCCTCAGCCTCCCGAGTAGCTGGGACTACAGGCGCTGCCACCTCGCCCGGCTATTTTTTTTTGTATTTCTTAGTAGAGACGGGGTTTCACCGTGTTAGCCAGGATGGTCTCGATCTCCTGACCTCGTGATCCGCCCATCTCGGCCTCCCAAAGTGCTGGGATTACAGGCTTGAGCCACCGCGCCCGGCCTGGAATCATTTTCTTTATGATGAGGAGAAAACCTTGAGAGGTGACAGAACTCACTCTAGCTTCCATCCTGAATTTCAGAGCCAGGATAACTACATAACCAGACCCCTCCTGATGTGTTTCTCTCCAGTGCACAGTGACTACTGGTAACTATAGCCCCCTTCTCGGCAAATTTTCCTTTGCCTAATACTCCAGGTCTGAGGGTCCCATCTATCCCACTGTGGTCATGCATGCAGAGGCCTTACCCGGCGTGTTGAGCAGGCGGGACCTCCTGCAGTGGTAGGCCACCTCCTGCTCACAGTGCTCAGACCCATCGATCACGGCCTCCAGCTGTTCCATGCTGCCCCCGTAGTCCAAGGCCATGGCATAGGGCTTCTCAGCGTTGGCGCCCCGCACTCGGGTCAGCTCTGTATTGTTGTGCTGCACCGACGTCCAGATCTTGTCCTCTGCCCAGACAACACAACACAAAGCAAGAGACGTTAGAAGGAATGTCAAAAATGGAGCAAGTGAGCAGTGTGATAGGCCACTCAGCATGCAATATTAATCAACACCCTGGTACTGTATGGGGAGTATGACAGAGAAATTGTGTTCCCTGTGGAGCTCCACCAGAGCTAGTATGGGGGTCAGTAATCTTAAGAGCTCCATTTGTGGAGCCCTTTTCCCATAGGCTCTACACTAAGCATTTAATCCCACGATCTCAGTTAAAATTGACAATGCCTAAATTGGAGGGGAGGCAATTATGTCAAAATTGCCTCATTTTGCTATGTCAAAAATGAGGGAAATGTGAATGAGAATTAGGCTGTTCACCCAAATCCCACAGTTAATAAGTGACTAAGCAGGGACTTGAGCCAAGGATGTCTGACTCCAAAGCTACTGACACACTTCTTCACAAGAGAAACACCAGCATGTTTTCAGAGAACCATTTTCTCAGAGAACAAGGTTGAGATTATGTGATCCATGCTGCATGCAATGAAGTTAATTGTAGGGTTTTGTTTTGTTTAGTGTTTATTGCCCATATTACCTCTCTTTGACAAAAATATTTGGGAAGATTTGCAATGAAAGAACACAGAGATGAGGACCTTTGAATCATGGCGGAAGGACATATTTTGCCTAATAGGGGAAAGAAGGTTAAGGCAGTGAGAGAGGGGAGATATTTGGGTATTAGAGCGTGGGACATCTGTATCTGCCAACAACAGGCATGGATAAATCACTTCCTTTTATTAAAAAATATATATATTTTTAAAGAGACAGGGTCTCTCTGTGTTGTCCGGGCTAGAGTGCAGTAGTGTGATCATAACTCATTGTAGCTTCAAACTTCTGGGCTCAAGTAATTCTCCCACCTCAGCCTCCCAAGTAGCTGGGACCACAGGCATGAGCCAACATTCCCAGCTCCCTTCTCTTTTCTGAAGCTTAGTTTTATATTCAGTTAAGAAAACAACAACAATTGCAACAAAAACAAGAGAGCAATACCCTGGTAGCACTGGTAATACGGAAAAGCAACCTACAAATACAAAGTTGCAAGGCTCTATCTGGGATGTATCAGACAGTCTGTAGTAATAACCTAGGCTAAAACATTTACTGCAATTGGACATGCAATTTAATTCTGAACATCCTCTCAAATACAGCAAAAGAGGAAATAGGAAGACTTGAAAAGCTTTTGTCATCTGAGAATCTTGCCTGCATAATTACATCATTACTCTTCATAAATTCTCAGAGCTGAAAAGGAACCTAGCATAGAAATCATGTGGTTTCTTCCCTCCCCATCCTCTTAGTCTTACAAATGGAGAAACTAAGGTCCAGAAAGTAAAGAAATGACCCGAGGCACATCCATGAGACAGTAATGATGAGCACATACACTGAAAGTCACCACTATTAATTAGCACAGCTACGAAGCAGAAGCACAGCAGTTGGCATGACTGAGCTGAAAAGAGAAAAGAATAGGCCACTTGGGTGCCCTTTGTTAGTCCTTTCTCCCTCTCTAGCTCGGTACACAACTTGGGACATGTCGTTTCATCTTTCCAAACCTCAGTTTCAACATATTAGAAGCAGAAGAAAAAGAGAGATGATTTTAATTCTCTCTAAAGGATTTTCCAATTCTATAAAAGAAAATACTTCTTGCAGCATGATATGGTTTGGGTATTTGTCCCTGACCAAATCTTAAGTTGAATTGTAATCCCCAGTGTTGAGATGGGACCTGGAGGGAGGTGTTTGGGCCACGGGAGCGGATCCCTCATGACTTGGTGCTGTCTTTGCGATGGTGAGTGAATTCTCGTGACATCTGGTTGTTTAAAGTGCATGGCACCTTCCATCCACTCTCTCTCTCGCTCCTGCTCTTGCCATCTGAACTGCCTGCTCCCACTTCACCTTCCACCATAACTGTAAGCTCCCTGAGACCTCCTCAGAAGCTGATGATAGATGCTGTCACCATGCTTCCTGTATAGCCTGCAAAACCGTGAGTCAATTAATTAAATCCCTTTTCTTTCTAAATTATCCAGTTTCAGGTATTCCCATTCAGCAATGCAAGAATGGCCTAATATACAGCATAAAATTAAACTGTGCTCCAACATTCCGACTCGTCTGAAGACTATATCCTAAAACCAGTCCACTGATAACCCACATCTCCAGTGTTTCACTGAGGCAAAGTTATATTTTATTTTTTAGAGACAGGGGCTTGCTATGTTGCCCAGGCTGGAGGACAGTGGCATGATCGTGGCTCACTGCAGCCTTGGCCATCTGGGCTCAAGAGATCCTCCTGCCTCAGACTCCCAAGTAGCTGGAACCACAGGTGTGTGCCATCACACTCAGATAATTTTTTAAAAGTTTTTTAGAGATGGGCTCTCATTTTATTGTCCAGGCTGGTCTTGAACTCCTGGCCTCAAAAAACCTGCCAAAGTGCTGGGATTATAGACATGAGCCACTTCATCCAACTTAAGATTATATTTTCTATAAAGTCTAAACAAATTGATGTTATTTGCCTCTGACTTTAAAAACAAAAATAAGACATAATTCATGTTGGTAAAAATAATAATATTACAAAAACAATTAACCAAAAACTTTAAAAATGTTATTTATACCAATATAGACAAATGCTGATAAAATAACCAAAAATCTTATCCATCAATAATGAAATGTTGTAGAGGGAGAAATAAAGATGGACAGTTTTGAAATGTCCATAATGCTTATACAAAGAAGACAAGAAAAACCCCGTCTAATCTATCATAGTAAATGTTGTGTTACTGCTTTATACTAGCACATTTAACATACATTATCTCCAGTACGATAATCCACCACACACTGTGTGTGTGTGTGTGTTTGTGTGTGTGTGTGTGTGTGATCATAAGATATATATAACTGACATCACAAACCTTAGCTTCAAAGACTGTATGAGGGACAGGAGAAATGATTGCTTGAAACCTACAGCCCCTGAGTTGGCTTTCATTTTGAATCTGCTGTGTGTCCTCTGATTACTGTTCTCTTGGGAGACAGCAGGATAAAGACTAAAACATGGAAGTAAATGGATATTACTTTTCCCATTTATGTCGTGTGTATCTATCTCTTAGACTTACCCTCAGTCTCAACGCATCCAATCTGATTCCAAAATTGGTCTCCACATTTACTAATTCATATAGATTTATATTTCCTTCTAAGTATACATAGATTTTCATACCCATATATTAACTCATCTGATTGTTCATACATTCATTCATTGATTTCCTTATTCATTTACTCATTGTATTACTTTACCAATATCATATTGTTTTTGGCAAGAAAGAAAATAAAGATGCCATAATATTTTTCCTTGCTTCCTATCTTTTCTTCCTCAGCTGCATTGGCGGTTGTGTAGATTTAGCCCTGCATCCTGACTAAATATTGAAAGGTCAGGTGTTAATGCCACTGAAAGAAAGTCAGCTTTGGTGAGAGATACTCCTGATGCCTGCTCGAGGCTAGGGAAGGGTGGTTTGAGATGGAGATGTTTATGTGGAAGTCATCTTTGATTTTTGAACAAGCAAAATTCATTTTGACAGTCCTTTAGATGGGTGAGGAGGTAGAGATTCACTTTTAGGTGGACTCACACACGACTTCAGCGAAAATTGGACCCACAAAGCTAAATGTTCAAGATGGCCAAGTTAGTTGGACAGTGGAGGTTAGTGAACATAGTATGAGTTCTGGATCTGGAGTCAGCAGATCTGGGTTTGTGTGCCAGCACAACACTTACTGTGGGAGCAACCTTGATGAAATTATTACTTCTTCAAAGCCCAGGTTTCTCATTGGTAATATTTGAAAAGCAGCAATGGCACCAATAATACCATGAAATAGGCTAGCTTTAGAAACAATCCTATTCAGATTGGAATCTATGTTCTGCTCCATGTCAGCAGTCAAGATTTTGGCAAGTTTCATAACATTTCTGAGCTTTCCTCATTGGAAAATGGTCATATTTACACCAATCTTTGCATCCACAAAAGTATTATAATGACTTGGTACACATAGACTGTCTGGCACTCAAATGAGTAAAGACTCTAAACATTAGAAGTTTTCCACAACATTAGAGTGAGGGCTTGGACTTCATTCCTTAGAGGACTGGGATGGGGAGCATACTCTGCAAATGAGGTTAACAAGTGTGATGGACTGTGATTTCTTGTGATATAGCTGCTCCTATATATACTAAATTATTACCACCTTTGTAAAGTTGTTTTTCCACGATAGGACAGCCCCATGTATCTCTCTATTTGTGTCCTTTGCATTTCCTGAAATTCCTTCAAGATAATTTGTTCTTTAGTACTCATGGACCCAGAAACCTGGAAAAATATTGCCCTCTGATACTACCTTTTGCTACCCAGTTCATTTTTCTCTTTCGTTACTTCCACTGCACACCACTACTCAATCCCACAATTAGAAACATAGCCTCTTCTCTTTCACTGCTCAAAGGCATACATGTATTGACTAACACAGATCAATTCTTTTGCTTAGGAGACGACTGCATTTGGAGATTTTTGAACAGGCAGGAACCTGTTCATCATTAGCTGGGAACAGAAATAGGGCCACTTCACTAAGCATTCTAGTTCGCTGAAAGTAATAGTTATCTATGTGAAATATTGGCTTTTTTAAAGTTGCATTCAGCACAGTGGGTTGGCATGAGTGTGAACGATCTCATGATCCAGATCCAGAGCAGCTATCATGCCTTCTTCATGTAGAAAGGAACTATGAGTTATGGGCCATCAAATACTGTGCCCCCTAACTTCCAAAGACAGTCTGTGTATTGATATGTAAACCAGTAAAGCATTTCCCAAGTTGCATTGCGATTTTGAGCTTTCAAGTTCATTTCTTCATAAAGCTATGAGATCTTTGAGGATGTGAAATGCATAATTCACTCCTGTGTTTAAATATGTGCCCAGTGAGTGCTCTTCTATCCACCAGAGTACACACACTGAAGGAAAATATGTTAACTTCTCCAAAAAGCCTACCATGATCTGGGGAGAAAGTTGTGTACACAAGAATGACAAATGTCTGAGGCTGTTATAAATACTCTGTAGACTACAAGTAAAGGAAGAGGGGCTTTCTGGAGATCTGTCTGGGGCAGAGTCGGTGGGTAGAGGTTATTACAGAGCCCTGCCCAGTGAAGTCTGTGCACTCTTTTCCTTGAGAACTTCCAAGGTCAAGAGCGGTCTTTCATCCTCAGGCTACCAGAGCCTAAGCTAGCACTGAGCACCCGAGTTAGGACTTCTGGATGGCTTCGTCAAGAGAAGAAACTCATTAGTCATTTGTATACTGTCAGGTTCCTACTTTCAGCATTTCTGAAGCTGCTCTTTTAAGCCTGTATTATGTAACGGTCCAAATTGAAAAGCAGTCTCAAGTTAAAAGCTCAAAACACACACATACACACTCATGCACACTCAACAATAGCAAAAAGAGAAAAGAAAAACAGGTGTACAAAGAGCCAGCAGAGTAGTAAGGGTGGAATATTCTGAAACATTTTGTATTCACATCAATGTGGTACAATCTTCCCTGGTCATCACCCCAGAGAAGCTCCCAAGCAGCCTTCACTAGCGGATCTCTGTGTGACCTACCTGGTTCCTCTGGCTCTCATTTTGGAAGCCGTAAACAGTTTACATACAGAGCCACAATTTAATTTTCTTTCATATTTTTTTCTCTCATCATATGAGATTGGTCTGATTATGACGATCATTATTATTAATAATAGTAATTACAGATGCTGTAAGCAATTTCATCTGTTACCATGGGGATCACAACTCAGAAGAAAGAGCAAACAAAAGGAAAGTAAAAAAGAAGAGACAAGAAATAACTCTGATTAATAAGACCTCATCCTACACACATATCTGTCTCTTTGCAGAGCCAGAAAAAACTGCAATTTTTATAACACCGTGCTTGGAAGGAAGGGAAGCCTACAGATTGTCAATACCCAGCTTAATTGAACTGAAATCACGGTGGGGAGCTGCTTCTCATCCTTTGAACAGTGTGCCAATTCACTTATACTCCTATTGTAATAGAGTACAAGTTTATATTAAGGTCCCCAGGGTCACTTCTGCTGTAGTTATGTATGTTGACAAAGTGAATTTTCTATGCCAAGGGTAAAGACAGTTTAAATAATCCTCAAAGTACTGTCTCTACTGCTCATTTTACATCTCCTCATGGGCCGTCTTGTGATATCTCTTGTCATTTTGCATTGATAGTTATTTAATTTTTCATAGGTTTGTCCCTCGTCTCTCCATTTAAATCATAGCTAATGACTGCTGAGTAAATATAGGCTTGGAAAGGGCTCCATGGTTCATGGAGGCAGATGTGATGAGGGGAAGCTGGAGCTTTGCCATCATCAGGGCTGGCTTCCAAGGCCAGCTCTACCACCCACTGGATTCCTGAACATGCAAGAGACCAATTACCTCCCCCAGCCTCAGTCTCCTCCTCTGTAAACGGCATAACTCACTGTGCAGTGTTGTCATAAACACCGAATAAAAAGCATAGGGTTGAACTGAGCATGGTGCTGGCTCTGAGTAGGTGCTCCTACCTCCTTTTTTCTTTTTTGCTTCTTTTTTTTTTTTTTAGATGGAGTTTTGCTCTTGTTGCCCAGGCTGGAGTGCAGTGGCGTGATCTCGGCTCACTGCAACCTCCGCCTCCCGGATTCAAGCGATTCTCCTGCCTCAGCCTCCCAAGTAGCTGGGATTACAGGCGTGCGCCACCACGCCCAGCTAGTTTTGTATTTTTCAGTACAGACAGGGTTTCTCCAGGTTGGTTAGGCTGGTCTTGAGCTCCCACCTCAGGTGATCTGCCTGCCGCGGTCTCTCAAAGTGCTGATATTACAAGCCTGAGCCACGGCGCCCGGCCTGCTCCTCCTTCCTAACCCTTTGCCTGGTACCTGACTCCAAGTCAAAGCTGAACTGCTGTGAGCCGTTCTGCTGAAGCGAATCCAGGAGGATGTGAAGAGAGAATTTCATTATTAGAAACACTTCTGGGAACCTTTACTGAGGGGGTACATGCCACCTTCCTCCCGCCCGACCTTTAAAGGGAAGGGAGACAATTGGTGTAAAGTGATTTCCAATTCCTTTAAAAGGCTTCAGAAGTCCCCCAGGAGCTGTTTTCCCTCCCATGTGTACCAGCCCAGCTGTCTGTGCGAGAATCCATCCGTGCCTCACTAAAACCACCGCAGACGTGGCTGCTTTTAGTGTCTGGGTTTCTGCTGTTTGGGGGCGTGCGCATTACCGGTTCAGGGTGGCTGGTAGGGTTACCATGCTCTGCATTAGTGCCATGCAGACACCGCAGCGCGGCGGGCTGCGTCCATTACTGCCTTCCACCTGCCTGCGCGGGCCACACGTTACGACTTCCAGACAACATACTTGGCTGATTTATCTTCACACTTCACTTTAGCCTTGACTTTTTATGTACCTTTTCAGGGGGGTAATTTTTTTCTTTTTTCTTGGTTTAAAATAGGCACGATCAAAGAGACCTGGGAAATCTGTTTTATGGTCTTAGGGGTAGTGGTTTGGAACGGATTCTGTGTGCACTGTATCATATTTGTTTATTTGTTGTTCACTAGTTTATTATTATTATTATTATTATTATTATTATTATTATTATTATTTTGAGACGGAGTCTCGCTCTGTCGCCCAGGCTGGAGTGCAGGGGTCGGATCTCAGCTCACTGCAAGCTCCGCCTCCCGGGTTCACGTCATTCTCCTGCCTCAGCCTCCCGAGTAGCTGGGACTACAGGCGCCCGCCACCTCGCCCGGCTAGTTTTTTGTATTTTTTAGTAGAGACGGGGTTTCACCATATTAGCCAGGATGGTCTCGATCTCCTGACCTCGTGATCCGCTGGTCTCGACCTCCCAAAGTGCTGGGATTACAGGCTTGAGCCACCGCGCCCGGCCTATTATTATCATTATTATTTTTAATTTAGACATCTAGTGTATGCAGAGCACTATGTTAGGGACTAGAAAGGGGTGGCATGAGGGGTGCAAGTTTCCCTAACAGGCTGGAGCCTGAGCTCCGGGAGTTCACATCTGGTTCTAGGAAGGCAGACTGCCTTGTGTTGCACTCCTGTTGGGAAGAATATCTGCAGAGCAAATGGCAGGCTGCAGGGGGAAGGGGTGGTGACAAGATACCATCCCCCCATACTCAGTGTACTGGCATTTTGGGCAAAGGAAAAGGAGAAAAGAAGCCCTAAATCTAAGTCACCTGATGGAAAGAAGACTGTGGGGCTGTTGGTAGTGGTTTGATTGCCATTAGAAGGCTTTATGAGGTCATTAGGAGTATCATGGTCATAGATACTATTTTGGTGCATGCTGAGGATAAGACTGGGACCCACATAAGTACATAATAAATGTACTGGAACACAAGTACATAATAAACAGTTCTTGTGTTTGTTGTGCTGTAATAGCATAAGTATAATAGTACTTGTTGTCCCTTTGTTTATAAGATCTAAAGTGGCCGGTGTTGAACTCAGAGGTCATCATGAGCTAGTGAGTTGATTGCAAAGGGCTAGCCTTTGTCCTTTGAAGAGATATCCAAAGGCAGCACTTACATCTCCTTGTACCAGTTCAGAAGAGAAGAGGAGCCTTCTCTAAGGGTGAGAGCGTCTACTTACTCTGTTCTCATGGAGCTTATATTCTGATTCTAGAGGAGATAGACAAAAAGAAAACTCAGAGATGAGAGCAGAATTACTCATCTTTCTTTCAGCTGACATCTCTACTCTGAAGATCATCGCAAGATGAATGAGATTGCATGATGCTGGTGTCCTATCCAATGGGTGGTCTTTTCTGGTTCTGCTAACATCCTGTGCTTGTCGCATTCACATGGTATTACAACAACCTATTTCCTCAACATCCCCTGCTAAACGGCAAGTACTACATATGAAAATCTGTCTCAGAAATCTCTGTGTCCCTAACATCTGGCCTACAGTAGGTATTCACTTACTACTAAATGCTTAATGGACTACCAGAATTTTTATCCATGTCAGTGACAGCTTTTGAAATCAGCATGAAAGTGACACATGGTGGGAAAGGATGTTTAGATACGTACTTGAAATTCTGCAGTGCAGCCAAGGTTATATATTGCAAATAGCAGAATATTGGAAAAAAATTAAATACACATCCTTAGGTGTCTGATCGAATAAAGCATTGTTAACTGACACAGTAAAGTACAATGCAGCCATAATAAATAATACATAAGATCTCCATAAACTGATCTAGAATGATTTCCACTGCATATTGTAAAGTGACAAAATCAAGGTATTGATGCACAAAAGAGTATGATACATTTTGTGAAGGCACAAAAGAGAAAAATGAATACACACGGAAAGGACAAACTGATATAAATAGTTATCTGAAAAAGATGGGTAAGAACAAGATGTAGGCAATAGGAATGAGAACAAAATGTCTCTGATCAGCCAGTGTGTGCATATTTGTCTGTATTTGACTTTTGTAACATGAAAATGCTTTACATTGTCAAAACAAAATCAAAAGGATAAAGAAAAGGCAAGTCCTACAATTGAATATTAATCCGAAACCAAAAAGCCTAGCTGTACATTAAATTGATAAAATAACCATAAAAAAGAAAAAAAGTTAATTTAAGCAACTTTCAAATAGTATTCTGTCTCACTATACCCTCTTGGCAGAATAAATTCTAAGGATAAAAATTAAAATTCAAGGAAGTCTTTACTTTGTTATGGATATGATATTGCTGAAGTAATTCTGAAATGATTATATGTATATTGTAGAATGGAGCAAATGAATAAATATACTGACATTGCTGAAATAAGGTCTTACTGTGAGAGAAGATACACATATATGTATCTTATATATATGTATCATATATATGTATTCTATGTATGTATTTCGTATATATCATATATGTATTGAAGAGAGAATGATGAGAAAAGAATCTAACAGAACTAGGTTTGTTTTGTAAATAACCTTGTGAACTCATACACACATACACACACACACACACACACACACAATTTTAGCTCTGTCCACTGAAAGGGGCCAGAATCAGCCGAATCAGTAAGCAAACAAAACACCTAGGTCTTGGTTTCCAAATACCATTTCCTACAAAAAAGAGGTAGGCTGCTTTAGGAAAAGAGCTGAGTCTGGGTCTAGGGTAGGGAAAGTTCAAGTTGACACTGAGAATGTCTTTCCATGTAAAAACACAAGGAAATGCTCCAAGATTAATAGACACATGTAAAAAAGAAACAGGAACAGAATTAAAGGGACCATGAATTATAGTCCATAACGACACAAGGGGAGATGGAGTCAGGGAAAGGGAAAAATTCAAAAAATAAAAATAAATAAAAAAAAACCTCTTCTCTAGGTAAGGTTGCAGAATGACAGCAATAAACCTGAAACTGTAGTATTAGAAAAGCAACATGTCACAGATTTCAGGGTAATAACTTAAAGGAGTCAGGGTCCTTACCATATTGGGAGGAAATGTTGGGGAACAGGGCATTCACATAGTGTCCTCACATAATACTACAGATAACTCACTCACTGGTTGTAAATTGCCTTCACAATGCAACGATCTGGCAGAGCTGCGTTAGCCAAATGATAGTGAGGAGCATCCCCAGTATCAGGACAAACTGATGTCATGTGTCTGCTCATGGGCTGCACTAAAGAGGCAAGCATTACTCATGAGACTTTCTTGTCAAAATGTTCTACACTGAGTAAATAATCAGAAATATCCGAATATGGTACATTTTATTTAACAACTGTCTTTTAATCTCCAGAAAAGATAAATGTCATGAAAACCAACCAACCACCACCACCAACGAAAGCAACAAGAAGGGGTCAGGGAGCTGGGCCTTCTAGATTAAAGGAGGCTGAAGGGTCGTGGCAATCAAATCCAAATTGTAGACACTGCTTGAATTCTGAACAAAAATATGAAAATAGACACTGCTATAAAAGACATTGTAGGAAAAGCATGGACTATATATTGCATAATTTAATTTAATTAATGCTTATTTTCTTATGAGCGATTTCTTATGTCTGGTTACATAGAAGAATATATTTGGTCTTAGAAGATAAAACCTAAAGTCTTTAAGTTTAAATTATCCATATGTCTACAACTTACTTTCAAATGGTTCCATAAAAATTTTTTAAAATGTCTGAGAAAATGAGGAGAGGAGAAAAAGAGAAAGCGATGAGGAGGGCACAAATTTGCAAATGTGGCAGAATCATAAACCTGGAGGGTATCTGGCTATTCATTGTTTTTTCAACTTTTCTGTATGTGTGGACATTTAAGAATAAAATTTTGGGAAAACAAGATAGTTTGCCAGAATGCTTCACATGTAGTAAGTCTGAAAACTATTCTAAACTCCAAAACATTCACATGTACATGCTTTTATAACAGCACACACACACACACACACACACACACACACACAGAGAGAGAGAGAGAGAGAGAGAGAGAGAGAGAGAGAGAGAGTTATGGAGTAACTGGCAAAATAATGATCAGAAAGCTATTATTAAATTTAAACTAAATTAAAATCATTATTAAATTTAACCATTTACACTATGGTAGATCATTCATGTTCAAGTATAAGTAGTTATTCACTCTGTTGAATTAGTTTTCATGAGTGCTTTCACTGTGTCAGGTGTTACGCACATAAAAAATGTTATTAGTTATTATTTTTATCACCATATACCCAGAAACACCAAGAAACCTCAGTCTATATTTCTGGGGACAGAATAATGAAAATAATAACTAATAGTATCCACCACAAATTAGATATATAATGTCAGGTCTTTTTTCTGGCAGTTTACATCCATTATCTCATAGAAGCCTCACAACAAACTTATAACTAGATTCTAGGATTAATTATAGAGAAAGAAACTGAGGTGTAGGAGGCTGGGTAACTCCCCTAAGTCAAACAATTTGCCAAAAGTAGGAAACGTGAGTGCTGGGTTTCCTACCAAGCCCACTTTCTAAATAACTAACTTGGTAGATGTTTTTCTCTTACGAGCATAAAAATTGTGACTTTCAAAGGAGCTTTACATGAGAACAAAATGAAAGCATACCCTAAAGAGGGAAAGCAAAACTTCCTATAAGGCATAAAAGTTAGAATACTCACGGTTAGCACTGGAAACCCCATGTAGAAACTGTCCCTATGGACAGCAAACAGTCAATGTCTCCTACTTGCTTCTCTTTACAAATAGACATGAATATGAGAACTCAAACACACGCACACTGAGAATGCAGGCTGATTGGTGCTCCTGTGACATGAGCCTGCTCGGGAAGAAGAGTAGGAAAAGGCTCTCAAGCAAGGGGCGCTTGGTCTGCCTACTTCCCAGAACAAGGACTACAGACTGTCAATCAATCTTGGCCCTTTTATTCTTGCTTTGATTCATCATCTCTCCTTGGAAGCTGGGGCTCAGAACAAAAGTGAACAAGAGCAAGCAGGCTTTCTGGGAGACACCTTTAACACCCATTTGTTATTTTCCACTTCCAGACAGAAAAAGTATTCATTCAGCCAAGCAATATCAGGCCATCAGAACACCCAGGGAAGCCAGGAGGACCTGGGGGACCTTCTCATTGCATCTCCACATTCATGATCCTGCTGAGCTCAACCAGGCTTGTCTTTCCTCCCAGTTTCCCTTCTTTGCCTAGCCCCATGATATGGTTTGATCTGTATTCCTACCCAAATCTCATGTTCAATTGTCATCCCCAATGTTAGAGATGAATCCTGGTGGGAGGTGACTGGAACATGGGGGAAGTTTCTAATGGTTTAGCACTGTCCTTCCTAATACTGTTCTCCTCATAGAGTTCTCATGGGATCTGGTTGTTTAAAAGTGTATATCCTCTCCCTACAACCTCTCTTTCTCCTGCTCCCGCTGTGTAAGTCATGCCTGCTTTTCCCAGATTTTCCGTTACGATTGAAAGCTTCCTGAGGCCTCCCCAGAGCCATCATGCTTCCTCTACAGCATGTGGAACTGTTAGCTAATTAAACCTCTTTTCTTGATAAATTACTCAGTCTCAAGTATTTCCGTACAGCAATGCAAGAATGGACTACTGTAGAAAATTGGTACCGGCAATGGGGAATTGCTCTAAGGATGCTTGGAAATGTGGAATCAACTTTGGAATTGAGTATTCAGCAGATATTGGAACAGTTTAAATGGCTCAGAAGAAGACAGGAAGGTGAGGGAAAGTTTGGAACTTCCTAGAGACTTGTTAAATTGTTTTCACCAAAATTCTGAGTCATATGGGCAATAATGTCCAGGCTGATGAGGTTTCAGATGGAAATATGAAATTTATTAGGTGAGGTACAGTGGCTCATGCCTGTAATCCTAACACTTTGGGAAGCATAGGTGGATGAATCACTTGAGCTCAGGAGTTTGAGACCACCCTGAGCAACATGGTGAAACCCCATCTCTATCAAAAAAAAAATTAGTCAGGAATGGTAGTGCATGCCTGTAATCCCAGCTACCTGGGGGGCTGAGGCAGAAGGATCACTTGAACCCAGGAAGTCAATGCTGCTGTGAACCAAGATCGTGCCACTGCACTCCGGTCTAGGTGACAGAGTGAGACCCTGCCTCATTTAAAAAATATATGTATACACACACACACACGGGTGTGTATGCATGTGCATCATATATATAAAGAAACTTATTGGGAACTGGAGTAAAGGTCACTTTTACTATGCTTTAGTAAAGAACCTGGCAGCATTGTGCCCTTGCTCTTGGGATCTGTGGAAGTTTGAACTTGAGAGGGATGATTTAGAGTATCTGGTGAAAGACATTTCTAAGCAGCAAAGCTTTCAAGATGTGGCCTGCTTGCTTCTAACATCATATGCTCATATTCATGAGCAAAGAAATGACCTGAAACTAGAACTCATATTTAAAAGGAAAGCAGAGTGTAAAGGTTTGAAAAATTTGCAGCCTGGCCATGTGGTAGAAAAGAAAAGCCAATTTTCAAGGAAAGCATTCAAGCTGGCTACAGAAATTTGCATAAGTAAAGAGGAGCAGAATGTTAATGGGAAAACCTCAAAGGCATTTCAGAGACCTCCATGGCAGCCTCTCCCATCACAAGCCTGGAGGCCTGGGAGGACAGAATGGTTTCACGGGTCAGGACCAGGGTCCCACTGCCCTGTGCAGCCTCGAGACATTGCTCCCTGCATCTTATCCCATTCAGCTTCAGTGTGGCTTAAAGAGACCCAGATATAGCTTGAGCTGCTGCTTCAAAGGGTGTGAGCCATAAGCCTTGGTGGTTTCCAGGTGGTGTTAAGCCTGAGGGTGCACAGAGTGCAAGAGTTGAGGTTTGGGAGACTCCAACTAGATTTCAAAAAGTTTTTGGAAAGGCTGTATGTCCAGGCAAAAACCTGCTCCAGGGATAGAGCCCTCATGGAGAAGCTCTACTAGGGCAGTGTGGTGGGGAAATGTGGGGTTGGTGCCCCCACACAAAGTCCTTACTGGAGCACTGCCTAGTAGAGCTATGAGAAGAGGGCCACCATCGTCCAGATCCCCAAATAGTAGATCCACTGACAGCTTGCACTGTGAGTCTGTGAAAGCAGCCACAGGGGCTGTACCCTACAAAGCCTAAGGGGTAGAGTTTCCCAAGTTCTTGGGAGCTAGCCCCTTGCACCATGTGCTCTGGAGGTGAGACATGGAGTCAAAAGAGATTATTTTGGAGCTTTAAGATGTAATGACTGCCCTGCTGAGTATCATGGTGCCTGTACTCCCTTTCGGTTGGCCAATTTCTCTGTTTTGGAATAAGACTATTTACCAAATGCCTATAGCCCCATTGTGTCTTCATTTTACAGGCTCATAGGTGAAAGGGACTTGCCTTGTCTCAGGTGAGATATTGGATTGTGGACTTTTGAGTTAATGTTAACATGAGTTAAAATTTGGGGGGACTGTTGGGTAGGCATGATTATATTTTGAAATATGAGAAGGACATGAGATTGGGAGGGGCTAGTGGCAGAATGATATGATTTGGAGCTGTGTCCCTGCCCAAATCTTATGTTCAATTGTAATCCCCAGTGTTGGAGGTGGGACCTGGTGGGAATTGATTGGATCATGGGGTGGATTTTTAAATGTTTAGCACCATTCCCCTAGTGCTGTCCTCATGATAGATTTCTCATAAGATCTCATTGTTTAAAAGTGTGTAGCACCTCCCTGCCTGCCTCTCTTCCCCCTGCTTTGCCCATGTAAGACCTGCCTGTTTCTCCTTCCCTTTCTGCCTTGATTGAAACTTTTCTGAGGCCTCCCCAGAAGCATCATGCTCCATGTACAGCCTGTGGAACTATGGGCCAATTAAACCTCTTTTTAAAAATAAATTACCCAGTCTCAGGTATATTTTTAAATAAACATTTTATTTTTTTTTTTTTTTTTTTCAAATTATGGGATACCTGTGCAGGATGTGCAGGTTTGTAACATACACAAACATGTGTCATGGTGGTTTGCTGCACCTATCAACCCATCACCTAGGTATGAAGCCCAGCATGAATCAGCTTTTTTCCCTAATGCTCTCCCCTCCCTCACCTCCCCTAACAGGCCCCAATAAGTGCTGTTCCCCTCCCTGTGCCCACGTATTCTCATTGTTCATCTCCCGCTTATAAGTGAGAACATGTAGTGTTTGGTTTACTGTTCCTGAATTAGTTTACTGAGGATAACGACTTTCAGCTTCATCCATGTCCCTGCAAAGGACATGATCTCGTTTCTTTTTATCGCTGCATAGTATTCTATACTGTTTATGTACCACATTTTCTTTATCTAGTCTATTACCGATGGGCATTTGGGTTGATTCCAGTGTCTTTGCGATTGTGAATGGTGCTGCAATGAACATACGCATGCTTGTATCTTTATAATAGAAAAATTTACATTCCACTGGGTATATACCCAGTAATGGGATTGCTGGGTCAAATGATATTTCCGGTTCTAAGTCTTTGAGGAATCGCCACACTGTCTTGCACAATGGTTGAACTAATTAACATTCCCACCAACAGTGTAAAACCATTCCTATTTCTCTGCAACCTCGCCAGCATCTGACTTTTTAATAATGGCCATTCTGATAAGTGTGAGATAATATCTCATTGTGGTTTTGATTTGCATTTCTCTAATGATCAGTGATGTTGAGCTTTATTTTCATGTTTATTGGCTGCATGTATGCCTTTTATTGAGTAGTGTCTGTTAATATCCTTTGCTCACTTTTTAAAGTTTTTTTTTTTTTTTTTTTGTAAATTTGCTTAAGTTCCTTGTAGATTCTGGATATTAGACCTTTGTCAGATGGATAAATTGCAAAAATGTTCTCCCATTCTGTAGGTTGTCTGTTTGCTCTGATGATAGTTTCATTTGCTGTGCAGAAATTCTTTAAGTTAATTAGATCCCGTTTGTCAGTTTTTGGTTTTGTTGTCATTGCTTTTGGCAATTTCATCATAAAGTCTTTCCCTATGCCTGTGTCCTGAAAGGTATTGCCCTTTAGCTCAGTGAGGTTTATTATTACTCACTTTCTGAAGTCTATTTCTGTCAGTTCATCCATCTCAGCTTCAGCTCCGTGCCATGACCTTGCTGAACACAGGTTGCAATCATTTGAGAAGAGGCATTTTGATTTTGGGGATTTTTCAGTGTTTTTGCATTGGTTTTTCCTCATCTTCATGGATTTATCTACCTTTGATTTTGAGGGTGATAACTTTGGATGGGGTTTTTGTGGGTTTGTTTTTTTTTGATGTTGTTGCTTTCTGTTTGTTTTTCTTCTAACAGTCAGGCCCTTCTTCTGCAGGTCTGCTGCGGTTTGCTGGGGTTCCACTCCAGACCCTTTTTGCCTGGATATCACCACAGGCTGCAGAACAGCAAAGACTTCTGCCTGCTCCTTCCTCTGGAAGCCTCATCCTAGAGGGACACTGACCTGATGCCTGCTGGGATTTTCCTGTATGAGGTTTCTGGTGACCCCTATTGGGAGGTCTCACCCAGTCAGGAGGCACAGGGTAAGGGACCTGCTTGAGAAGACAGTCTGCCCCTTAGCAGAGGTGGTGTGCTGTGCTGGGGGAATCCCCCTCATTTGGATCAGCTGATTTTTTTCAGAGCCGGCAGGCAGGAAAGATTAAGTCCACTGAACCTGCGATGACGGCTTCCCCTCCCCGCAGATGCTCGGTCTCAGGGAGGTGAGAGCTCTTTCTGTAAGTCTCTGACTAGAGCTGCTGGATTTCCTACAGGGAGGCCCTGCCCAGTGAGGAGGGATCTCAAGAAGCCATCTAGCCATGATCTGTCACAGCTCCTTTGCTGCACTGTGGTGACTTCTGCTCAGTCCAAATCTCCCAGTCTCCTTAGCACTGTCAGGGGAAAACTAAAGCCACAGTAATGATGGTCGCTCCTCCCACAGGGAACTTGGTGGTCCCAGGCCAACTCCAGACTGCTGTGTTGGCAGTGGGGATTTCAAGCTAGTGGTTCTTAGCTTGCTGGGCCCATGGAAGTGGGACCTGCTGAGCGAGACTGCTTGGCTCTCTGGCTACAACCCCCTTACCAGGGGAGTGGACTATTTTCCTGTCTCACTGGAGTTCAAGGCACTCCCAGTGTATGTAAAAACTCTTGCAGCTCAGTGCCTGCTTGAACAGCCACCTAGTTTTGTGCTTGAGACTGAGAGCGCTGGTGGTGTAGGTTCAGGAGGGAATCTCCTGATCCACATATTGCAAAAATCCATGGGAACAGCGTAGTACCCCTGGCAGGTAGCACAGTCCCTCACCGTTTCCCTTGGCTAGGGGAGGGAGGTACACCCACTCAGTGCAGCTCCCGGGTGAAATGATGACCCACTCTGCTGCTTCTCACTCTCTGTAGGTCAACTCCACTGCCTAGTCAGTCCCAATTAGACGAAGTGGTTACCTCCGTTGGAAATGCAGACATCACCCACCTTCTGCATTCATCTCACTGGGAGCTGCAGGCTACAGCTGTTTATTTTCTGTCATCTTGGCCCCTTTCCCACCAGGTATAATTTTTATAGCAATGTGAGCGTGGACTAACACACTCCAGGATACCTGTCTTCCAAGGTCAAACTCAAGCCTAGTATCTCCCATAAAGCTTCCTTGACCACTCCTGTCTCTAAATTCCTTTAGCATCTAGATCATTCTATGATGTTGCCCCTGGTCGGTGATTCCTTTTATTTCAGGAGGTCTTAGGGAATGTCAGATATTGTCCTGGGTCTGTTGGGTACATTTGCTTATTTAATTCTACTTAATTTTGTACAACAACTCATTGAGGTAAGAATAAATGATAATTTCTATTATACAGATGAGGAAATTGAGTCTCATAAAAGTGAAGTAACTTGACCAAGATTCCATTATTGTCAAGTTGCTACAGGATAGTTTTATGAATTAAATAAAATGGCCTAGATAAAACTGCTATAAGAGCTGGATGGCTTTATTTTCTTATTACAGTATGAGGTCCTTTGCGTGTGGACCAGCAGGTTACAGAACCCAAGAAGTGCATCAATAAATCTTTGTTGACTGGATTGTTTCCCAATTCCCTGATGCCAAAAATGAGGCTCACCAGTTATCTGCGGTAAAAGATGGAAAGATCCATCTGGAAGAGTCAGGATAAGCCCTGTGTTCAGTGCTTACAAGAGCAGCGATTCTAGGCCCTGGCCTGAGCCCCCTTAGAAGTGGGGAGATACGTAAGGATGGGGCCTTATTAAGCACTGAGCACTGTGCTAATCACCTTATATAGATATATCCCAAAGTCCAGTATCTTAGGTGCTTGCTAAACATGCTATTTCTGATCACTGTTCTGTATCTACTGAATAAATATTGCTAGGAATAGGCCTAGAAAATGGCATCTTAAACATTCATCCCAGCTCATGCTTTAGAAAACTAAGCTTTGTGAACCTCTGCTTTATATAATCTTCATCTGATACTTAGAGAAACCTGCAAAGGTGGGTATGATTTCCCCCCATTACAGCTGAAGAAAGTGACGGGCAGGGAGGTAAAGTGGGTATAATGGAGCCGTCGCCCTTGAAGGCTACTTCCTGGAGGAGCTTTCCACCATGGCATTGAGTTAAGGGACCGTGAGCAAGAGACAGGGCAATGCAGGCCAGAGGGGAATTCTGTTTGGACACAGGAGGCTTTCTTTGTTTCAGAGACTGTGTCACCTGGCCTTAATAACCCAGCCTCACGACCTCACCCATAGCTTCCACCCCTGGCTTTACCATTTGCTCCTTGTGAGACCTTGGGCTAGTTGCTTAGTATCTCCAGATGGTACCTATCTCTGTAACATGGATTGCTAAGAAAATCAAATAACATCTTGAATGTAAAATACCTAGCATGGTGCCTAATACCAGCAGCTGCTAGATAAATGTTAGCAGCTTCTACTACAAAATGCGGCTCAGAGGGCAGCTCTTCAAGGGCATCTTCTCTGCCCACCACCCCCCAGCCTCCTTGTATACTTTCTTTCAACCCCTGTTTCCTTTGTACTATTTCTGTACCATCTACCAGCTTCTATTCTATTTTCCACACTGTGCAAAATATCTGTTTACAATGTCCGTCTTCTTCTCCGAACTGTGAGTTCCTTGAGGACAAGAGCAGATTTATTTATTTTGTAACCATGATGTCAAGTTCAGTCAATACTCAAAAGTTTATTTGAATTACTTAATTTCTGAATTATCAACTGAATAATTGACAGAGTGACTGAATTAATGAATAATGTGTAAGTAATTAAATACCTGAAAAAATAAATGAGGAGGTAAATAAATGAAAGAATTAACAAATGAATACATAAATGAGAGGATAATAAAGGAATTCAAGAAAGCAGCAAATGAGTTAGTAAAGGAAGGGATGGATGAATGAATGATCAAGTAAATGAATTAAAATCACAGTGCAATCACCTGAGCCTCCTGCTCCCATCCACGTGGGTTGGAGTCAACTGGCCATGCTAAACGGGTATGTGAAAGGAATTTCTCTAAGTGCCTGTTAAAATTCTCGGCAATTCAAAGGTGACAATGCTTTAATTTCAGGGTAATACTACAGCTTTATGACTTAGTAGTTTTATTTAATGGCCCAATTTAGCAAGAGATTATGCCTTCTGCCACTAGTCCAGAGAGACCACTTTAAAGCTCAGCCCTTCAGCACACTCAGAGCAGCTCCAGAGCTTCGCCTAAGAGACCAGCCTTCTGGAAGCCCTATGTGGTCACCACACTTTGGTTGACATCATAAACCCATTAGAGAGAAAAGAGAGATACTTAACTAAAAGTTGCCTCCTCCAAGCTGTTAAATTGCTATTCTTCAGCCTAAAATAGTCCTCTGGAAAAGCTTCATTTACAGAAAGCAAATTATCCCTCTGAAATATGAGCAACAATACAAGTATTATTCCAACTGATTAAACTACCAGTGAGCCACAGCACATATGTCACCCATGAGTGAGTCTCAACCAGGAAACGATGCTTGTGCCACCAGGGGACTCAGCTTGTGAGCTCCTCCCCCAGGATGAACTAAACCTGCTGTCCCTAAAGACAGTGGATGTGTTTCCAAGGAAAGGCAAAAGAAGACAAGAAGAAGGATCTAGGCTTTCTTTCCCATCTTCTCTGTGACTGTCACTTTCTGACATTGTTTACATGTTAACTCATTCAATTGACTACGTGGCAACCATAAAAAGCTGTCGTCATCATCACCCTCCATTTACAGACAGAGAAACTAAGGTATAAAGATGGGGGGTTTTACTCATGCCCCCACAAAGTAATTAGACAATAATATAGTAATTTAGAAGGTGTAATGATTATGGGCACTGTTCTAAGAGTTTTCATTGATGCATATAAACTTATAAATATTCACAACCATGCCCTTCAAACATTGTAAGCCATGGGTAGGAGATGGGAATTTATTCAGGTAGAGGTGGAAGGGACGGGGAGACATGGCCATCCCTGTGTTTTTTAAAGATCAGCCTAGCTGTTGTGTGAATTATGAATCACAATGGGGAAAGCTGAAGACTTGGGCATTTTTTTCCAACAAGGACAGGAGATTATAAAGTCTGTGAACTTGCAGGACCATATCTTAATCATTTCTATATTCTCAGTGGCTTGTCAGTGCCTGGCCAGAACAGATAACCAATGCATATTGATTCAAAGTAATAGAGGAAGTGTTGCCTCCCTTGCCTTACTATCCTTTGATAAAGAGCACAGCATACAGGGCAGAAGTTTCATCTCTAGATAGCTATAATTGGTATCCTGTTTCTACTACTTACTAGCCTCATTCATGCACTTATAAAATAAAAATTATTCCAGCTACTTCACTGTAATGCATGTTGTACTAGCTTGGTACCCTGTAGATATTCTGCACAATATTTTACAGTCTGTAATCAAATGACAACTTTGTGGTAACAATACTTTTGCAATGATGGTTACCTAACTTGTGATAAAAAAGCAAACTTCAGAACTTGAACGCAGCTTGCTATTGTATAAGCCTGAAGTAGGGCAATGGAAGTTGACACGTGTGTGTGTGAGTCTGTGTGTGTGTGGGGGGTTGAAAGTAGAGTGTTTCCCAATGAGATATCATCTCACACCAATCAGGATGGCTACAATTAAAAACTAACAACAACAGATGCTGATGACATTTTGGAGAAAAAGGAATGCTTTTACACTGTTGGTGGGAGTGTAAATTAGTTCGACCATTGTGGAAGACAGTGTGGAAATTCCCCAAAGACCTAGAGGCAGATATACCATTTGACCCAGCAATCTCATTACTGGTTTTATATCCAAAGGAATATAAATCATCCTTTTATAAAAATACATGCATGTGTATGTTCATTGCCACACTATTCACATTAGTAAAGACATGGAATCAACCAAAATGCCCACCAACGATAGACTGGATAAACAAGATGTACTTCATATGCATCATGGAATACTATGCAGCAGTAAAAATAAATAAGATCATGTCTTTGCAGGGACATGGATGGAGGTGGAAGCCATCATCCTTAGCAAACTAACATAGGAACAGAAAAACCAAACACCACATGTTCTCAGTTACAAGTGGGAACTGAATGATGAGAACACATGGATGCATGGAATGGGAACAACACATACTGGAGCTTGTTAAAGGTGGGGGTTTGGGGGAGGGAGAGCATCAGGAAGAATAGCTAATGAATGCTGGGCTTCATATCTAGGTGATGGGGTGATCTGTGCAGCAAACCATCACGGCACACGTTTACCTATGTAAAAAACCTCCACATCATGCACATGTAGTACTGAACTTAAAATAAAAGTTGAAGAATAAAAGAAAGTAGAGTGTTTTCAAATAGGAATCTGCAAGGAGATACCAGTGCCAAATTGTATCACAGATACAAATCATGTAATCAACTAAATTCTACTTACTTTGCTATATGATACAGCTGCCACAATTAACAACATCCCAAGAAGGCCGGGGAGAAATAAATGTTTCATAACTAGTGGTCCCATTTTATGTCATGGATGACTCTCATTTCCCCTACACTGACAGACCCGGGTGCAGCCCACAGGTAAATTCACTGACATCGCTCTAACTTCAGGAAGCAAGGCTAACAATTTAGGCCAGACCACATGGATACATTTCTTTCTTTATGTCAATACCTGGGATGATAATCTATTACTGCAATCACACTGCACAATTATGTGCAGAAATATTGGTGAGACCTCAATTGCAGCTTTCTACCTACTCCATTATGCATGCTTTGATGAGTTTTAATGAAAACAGAGGCTGCTGCCAAAGGAGTGAGAAACAGCATCATAATAGCCAGAGTGACAAGATATGGAGACTTGTAAGTTGGTTTGCAAATGGATTATGAGCTGTTTGAGAATGGAAAATAAGTTTTGCTTTAGAGATTTGACTAAATGTTCCTTGCAAATTCCTTGTAATGCCTGATGATTGCCTTACAGATCCACATGCATGAAATTGGCATTGAATCCATCAAGATAAGAAATAAATGTGTTTTTGCTAGTGATTCTAGACAAACAATTTTGCATATCAATATGCAATTATGCTGTACAAAGGAAAAACAGTATACAGCTAAAAATATCTTTTAATATGTTGACAGTGTGTCCTGTTAACATTAAAAAAGGCACAATGTAAACTGAGTAGAATCAGTTTAATGTCAAGTTTCAAAGAAAATCTTGTCAGAGTGCCTCACCCTTATAATTCGGTTTTATCAATATTGAAAGAGTCCCAGCAGAAATGCTCTCTCAAGGCTCCAAAAGCCTCTGAAATCTCATGGTGCCTACACAAGTAAAGATTATATTTCTATCACTGGCAAAGGTGATAGCTATCTTTCATGGCTAGAATGACTATATAATATTATTCATACTATGTCAACTATAAGAGTGGTTAGAGACACAATTAATAATCACACCATGACATTACATTAGTATATTGAATGACCATCTACTTTTTGAGGCTAGAAACTTTGCATATTTATGTGTGTGTGTGTATAGCATATATATGTATATGCTAATTCTCACAGTCTTACACGTCACCAATTTTTTATTGTCTCCACATTACTGATAAGAAAACCAAGATCTAGAAATGTTAGATGATTTATCCAAGGCTATGCAACTAGAAAAACCAAGATCTAGAAATACTAGATGATTTATCCAAGGCCATTCTGCTAGAATGTGCTAGAATTTAAACCCCAGTGTGACTCCAAATCATATTTCTACCCATTAGTCATTTCTATGTTTGAAGAAAACAGCAACTTGGAGAGAGGTTGGGCAGCAACAAACAGTCATGAAGGCAGTGAGGAACAGATGGGCACTCTCTACTCTTGGACTTATAGAAGGCATTGCAAAGAGTAGGAATGACTCAAACTCAGTCAAGATTAAACACTGAGGCTGTTTCCAAAGTCCCAAACTGTTATTGATTTAATGCAACAGGGCTTGAGTCAAAGATAAATTATGGGAACAGAAAAGAAAAAAAGGGGAAAGGTAGAAATTAGTCTTCAATTTGGCAGTGATTTCTGAGTTCAGTTTACACTAGACTCATTCAAGTGTGTATAAAAGTAGATCCAAAGATTCATCACACCCTGTTCCTTATTTTCCAACAAGGAGCTCACAGCCCTGTGGGGACACAGAGGTAAACACTGCATTATAATGCAGTGTGGGTAATGTCATGAGCAGAGCACAGAGTAGGGGCATTAAACCCATCCTGAGGCACCCAAATGGATGAGTCAAGGTTGTCCAGAAACAGAACCACCTGAACAAACTAAACTGTGTGTGTGTACGCTATATATATATACACACACACATATACACACACACATATATGTGTATATATACATGTATATATGTATATATATGTGTGTGTATGTGTGTGTGTGTGTATGTATATATATGAATGAGAAAAAGATAGAAGGAGATAGATTTCAAGAAATTGGATTATGAAGGCTTAGTATGCCCAAAATCTGCAGGGGAAGCTGGCAGACAAGAGACCCAGGAAGTAGCTGCGGTTCCAGACCAGAGACATCTGCTTTCAGAATTCCTCCTTAGTTGGGAGAGGTTAGTGTTTGTTCTCTTAAGGCCTTCAACTGATTGGATGAAGTCCATCCCCATTATGGAGGGCAATCTGCTTTGCTTAAAGTCCACTGATTTAAATGTTCGTCTCATCCAAAAACACTTTTATAGGAAACATTCAGGATAGTATGTTCACATATTAGGTACCATGTTCCAGCCAAGTTGATACATAAAATTAACCATCACCCCAAGGGCAGATTGTCCCACCTTAGAAGCCAATTCTTCTGTTTTATCAACCCAAGCTTCCTATACAGCCAACTTAGGTGTTCATGGATTTCAGTTAGTTAATGTGACCTGCTCTTTCACCTTTTCTTTTATATGGGACCCAGTGCCAAGAACTCCTTTGCTTCCTGATGACATCTCACCCATCCTGCAAGATCACCTTATGTGCATTTTCATCCAGAAACCCAAATTCTTAGTCCCTAGTGGACTGCTGGTTGTCTCAAATGCATCTTTCCCTACCCACCCAATTAGATTGGTACAGCAAAGGATGATCACCAACTCCTACATCATTGGCTGAAATGCTCTGCATCCATTCCAGGTTTTTATCATCAGATGGAGGTATGAAGCCGAGAACTACCTTTCAACAAAATAATACGTTTTAGCATGTCACAGTTTCTCTTACTTGTTTACTTGTTTCTAAGTTCTTTATAAACTGAGTACCTGTATTAAATCTTGGGGTAGGTCGTTTCCTAAATCTCTTATTCAGTACGTGTTTCTTACATTCATTCTAACTTTAGTGCTATTTAACTCATACTCATAAAGAGTGGTCTTTTCTTGTTCAGGTTGAAATTGATTTAACAAGTCTACGCTTCATTCATTTGCATGGTTTGTGAATTCCACTGACAGCCCCTGCCCTCACCACCATCCTTAATTCTTGTGCATTTTAATCACTTTCCCCAGACCTTTATGGCCAGTCCTTTAAGCAGGTCAATATGGATATCTTCCATTTGCCCCACCAGTTCCACTTTCCGCACATCTCCAGCCTTCTCTGTGCGCAGGAAGGCTGACTAAAAGCATTCTATCAGTATGCACTTCTGCATTCTCGATTCTAGTTGGGTTTCATCAGTGGGGAGCATAGAAAGGAGCCCAGAAGGAGGAACGAGAGACTGAGGTCAAAGTGGTCATTGGATTGAGCTGGCTGCTTCCCACACAGGAGGCCACAGATCTCCAGAGACACAGCTTCTGAACATGTGCCTTTTTCCCCACTCTGTTAGTATCTCTGTGCTACAGTCCCTACACTATAAATTCCTTTTATATATTCACACCTTTAAGAATAGTCCCTAATTTGAGCAAGCCATATGAGAGATCCACTGCTCTCAAGATATGGGGTCAGTGCTAAGGTCCATGCATGCTGTGAGGGGACATCTTGTTGCTAGCTCTTAAGACTGTTGCTCATCTCTTTTTTTTTCTTTTTTTTCAGGGCAAGCTAAATAGTCTCACATGCTCAAGAACTCTCTATGATAAAGCCATTCCTCCTTTTCCATTCTGTTAAATCTGAGACAGCAGATGTTTGTGCTGGGAAACTCTAGTTCAGATTACAGAGCTTCAACGGCCTTTGCTTGCTGCTGCTCAAGTCAATTTGATCCTTTCTCTTCTATTCAGCCACAGCTTTATGAGATTTTCTGGGTTCTAATCTATTGAGTCAGTTCAGTGGGTTGGTGACTTCCACAAATATGCAGGTTCTAGGGATGCTGGGCCTTTGTTCCTGCTCTTCATTCTGTCTTCCTGGAAATGCTTTCTTGTAGCTCTTCTCTTGACCAGCTTCTACTCCCATTTAGATTTCAGAGGCATTATCTGCTGCCCAGTAGCCTTCACACTGCACACCAGGCTAGGTTAGGGTCCCTCCTGTGAGCTCCCACAAGCACTAGACACACCTTGTCATTGTCCTTATACTTTAATTGCTGCTGTGTCATCGCCTTGATTAGTCTGTGAAGAAGACTGAAATCATACCATTAAGGGTTGAATTTTGTCACCAGAAAGATATATTGAAGTCCTAACCCTCAGTACCTATGAATGTAACCTATCTGGAAAGACATTCTTTACAGAAGTAAACAAGTTAAGATGAAGTCATACTCCATTAGGATGGGCGTCACCCAGCATGAAGGGTATCCTTGTAAGAAGAAAATAAATGGACACACAGGCACATGGGAGGAGAAGGCCACGTGACAACATCACATGAAGGCAGCGTAGCAATCTCCAGAAGGCAGAGATTAAAGCACTGAGGCTGCAAGTGAAGGAGTGCCAAGGACTGAGCAAACCTCAAAAGCGAGGAAGTGGCAAGAAAAGATTCACTCTGCATGTTCAGCAGGAAGTGTGGCACTGCAGGTACTTTGATTTTGGATTTCTGGGCTCTAGAACTGTAAGAAAATATTCCTCTGTTTTGTAAGTCACCCAGTCTCTGGTTCAAGCATACCTTGTTTTATTGAACTTCACTTTAATGTGCTTCACAGATATTTCATTAAAAAAAAAAATGAAGGTTTGTGGCAACCCTATGTTGAGCAAGTCTATCGGTACCGTTTTTCCAATATCGTGTGCTCATTTCATGTCTCTTTGTTATATTTTGGTAATTTATGTTTTTTATTATTATTATCATTATTATACTACATTATTGTCATTATTTTATCCCTAGAGCCTGCACATTGGCAAGAGCCACAAATCCACCATTGCAATATCTCAAACTTGTTTATTCTTATTACATCTGCTATGGTGATCTACGATAAGGGGTCACTAATGTTACTATTGTAATTGTTTTGGGGCATCATGAACTGCACCCATATAAGGCAATGAACTTAATTGACCAATATTGTGTGTTCTGACTGCTCTACTGGCCAATGATTTCTGTCTCTTTCCTTCTCCTTAGGCTTCCCTATTCCCAGAGATGGAACAATATTAAAATTAGGCCAAACAGTAACCCTACGACGACCTCTAAGAATTCATGTGAAAGGAAGAGTGGCACATCTCTCATTTTAAATCAAAAGCTAGAAATGATTAAGCTTAATGAGGAAGGTATGTTGAAAGTATAGACAGACAAAAAGCTAGGCCTCTTGTGCAAGTTAGCCAAGCTGTGAATGCAAATGAAAAGTTCTTGAAGAAAATTAAAAATGCTACTTCAGTGAACACATGAATGATAAGAAAGCAAAACAGCCTTCTTGGTGATGTGGAGAAAATTTTAGCTGTCTGAATAGAAGATCAAGTCAGGCACAACATTCCCTTAAACCAAAGCCTAACCCAGAGCAAGGCCCTAACTCTCTTCAATTCTATAAAGGCTGAGAGAGGTGAGGAAGCTGCAGAAGAAAAGTTTGAAGCTAGCAGAGGCTGGTTCATGAGGTTTAATTAAAGAAGCCATCTTCATAACATAAAAGTTTAAGGTAAAGCAGCAAGTGCTGATGTGGAAGCTGCAGTAAGTTACCCAGAAGGTATAACAAAGATCACTGATGAAAGTGGCTACACTAAGCAGTAGGTGCCATCTAAGACTTTCAGAGGGAGAGAAGAGAAGAGAAGACAATGCCTATCTTTAAAGCTTCTAAGGATAGGCTGTATCTCTTGATGCAAGTGCTAACGCTCATTTGCCATTCTAAAAATCCTAGGGTCCATAAGAATTATGCTAAATCTACTCTGCCTGTACTCTCTAAATGGAATAATAAAGCCGGGATGGAACCACATTTGTTGACAGCATGGTTTACTGAATATTTTAAGCTCACCATTGAGACCTCCTGTTCATAAACAACAACAGAAAAAGATTTCTTTCAAAATATTACTGCGTACGGACAATGAACCAGGTCACTCAAGAGCTCTGACGGAGATCTACAATGAGGTTAATGTTGTTTTCGCGCCTGCTATCACAACATTTACTCTGCAGCCCATGGATCAAGGAGGAATTTTGACGTTTTAGTCTTAAGAAATACAGTTCAAAAGTCTACAAATGCCGTAGAGAGTAATTTCTTCGATGTGTCTGGGCAAAGTAAATTGAAGACCTTCTGGAAAGCATTTGCCATTCTAGATCTCATTAAGAACATTCATGATTTATGGGAGAGGCCAAAATATCAAACAGGAGATTGGAAGAAGTTGATTCTAGTCCTCATGGATGATTTTGAGAAGTTCATTACTTCTGTGGAGGAAGTAACTGCAGATTTGGTGGAAATAGCAAGGGAACTAGAATTAGAAGTGGAACCTGAAGACATGACTGAATTGCTGTATTCTCATGACAAAATTGTAACGGATGAAGAGTTGCTTCTTATGCATGAACAAGTAAAGTGGCTTCTTGAGATGGACTCTACTCTTGGTGAAGAGGCTATAAACATTGTTAAAATGTCAACAAAAGATTTAGAATATTCCACAAGCTTAGTTGCTAAGGCAGTGGCAGAATTTGGAATGATTGACTTCAATTTTGAAAGAAGTTATACTGTGGGTAAAATGCTATCAAACAAAATTACACACTACAGAGAAATCCTTCAAAAAATAGTCAATTATGTGACATGTTTTATTGTAGTCTTATTTTAAGAAATTGCCACAGCCACCCCAACCTTCAGCAATGACCATCCTGATTGGTTAGGAGCCATTAACATCTTTTTCCTCCAACAGCAAAAATGATTGGGTCTCTTAAGCCTCACTGAAGGCTTAGAAGGTTGTTAGCATTTTTTAGCAGTAAAGTATTTTTTTAATTAAGACAAAGACTTTTGTTTTTATATACTGTTATTGCACAATTAATAGTTTACCATGTAGTGTAAACATAACTTTTATATGAACTTGTGTCAGAGATATTTAAACCAGAGTGACTCCATCTTGAACAGGGACTGGGTAAAATAAGGCTGAGATCTACTGGGCTGCATCCTCAGAAGGTTAAGGCATAATTAGTCACAGGATGAGATAGGAGGTTGGCACAAGATTCTGGTCACAAAGACCTTGCTGATAAAACAGCATGCGGTAAAGAAGTTGGCCAGATACCACCAAAACCAAGATGGTAACAAAACTGACCTCTGGCCATCCTCACTGATCATTATACACTAATAATAATGCCTTAGCATGCTAAGAGACACTGACACTCCCCCCACAGCCATGACAGCTTACAAATATCATGGCAACATCAGGAAGCTACCATACGTGGTCTAAAAAGGGGAGAAACCCTCAGTCCTGGGAATTGCTCACCACTTTCCTGGAAAACTCATGATTAACTGTTTAGCATATAATCAATACATAACCATAAAAATGGCCAACCAGCAACCTTTGGGGCTGTTCTGCCTATGGAATAGCTATTCCTTATTCCTTTACTCTCTTAATAAACTTGCTTTAACTTTACTGTATAGACTCTCCCCAAATTCTTTCTTGAGTGAAGTCCAAGAACTTTCTCTTGGGGTCTGGATCAGGACCCCTTTGCAGTAACACTTGGAAACTAGAAAATTCATGTGACTTGCTTTATTATGACACTCATTTTATTGCAGTGGTGTGAAATAAAACCAGTGTTATGTAGTTTGTTACAGAGCCCTAGGAAACTAATATAGACACGCTATTAAAACTACAGCACTTTCACAGTACCCACAATGCCCAAATTTATATTGAGTAAAATTACGTTGGCTGAACTTTATTGTAAATCACTTTAAAAAACTGTTAAGCGTCTGACAAGTGTGTGTTCCTGCGGAAACTTACTCTTTAACTTCCTTATCCATCACTTCACTCAATTCTCCATCCAAAAATTGTGCTCTCCCCATCTCCCATCTGATAGCCCTGTGGTGAAGCAACTTAGAACATAGTTCCAAGGATGGCACCCTGTCAAAAGTGTGTGGAGGTCCAGATTCAGTCCACTTTATCAATAAGCTTAATCGCCTCCCTTAAGTTAATTTCCCGTCGCAGAGATTATGCCTCTTTACATTAAATGGGGTGGTTGATGATTGAGCATTTGGGGAACTCCCCTCCTGAAGACTGCCCTGTGTGCAGGTTAGATGCACAGACTTACATCTCCCAGGACAGGTTAGGGACTACTATGCTTATAGGCAGGGGGAGCTCACGTTCCCCAGGGTGCACTGTAAGAGAGACAGCTGGGACTCAAATGTACTATTGCTTTCTACAATGGAAACCTGCCCATCTTCAGTCCCATGACATCCATTTGCAAGTATCTGTAGACTTCTCAGAAGAAAAGTCTCTCTTCTCTGGAACCTCAAAGAATAGCTCAGAGAATTCTCAATGAGGAAAGACTGTGGAAGCCAGAGGACCCAGATCTTAATTTTACAGATGTGGGCCTGGGCCCCAGGCAGTTAACTGAGCTGACAGGCACAAGGTGCAGAAAGAGCGCTTGGTTCTCCTGCCTTCTGGTGCTCTGGACTCCCATTCTAGGATGATCCCAGTGTTAAAGATAGCACAAGTTTCCTTCTGTTTCTTCTCTCCCTTCTTCCTGACTCTCTTCCCTGGACTACTGCGTCACACTTTTTATAGTGTCATAAGTCACTCACATTTAACAACATTCAACTTTTAAAATTTTCAAATAGAAAGATGCATATTTGATCATCATTACATGTATGTATCAGAAAATTGTTTTCCATTTAAATATGAGAGTTGTGTAGTTCAGCCGACACAGAGCTTTGCTTTTATTTTATTTTTATTTGTTTATTTGTTTATTTATTTGAGACAGAGTCTCACTCTGTCATCCAGGCTGGAGTGCAGTGGCATGATCTCGGCTCACTGCAATCTCTGCCTCCCAAGTTCATGTGATTCTCCTGCCTCAGCCTCCGAGTAGCTAGGACTATATGCGTGCACCACCATACCTGGCTAATTTTGTATTTTTAGTGGAGATAGGTTTTCACCATGTTGGCCAGGCTGGTCTCGAACTCCTGACCTCAAATGCCTTGGCCTCCCAAGTGTTGGGATTATGGGTGTGAACCACTATGCCTGGCCTGCTTTTATTTTTGCAGGTATTTTAGAAAACAAAACCAGAAACTTATACATCGTGCAGCTGAATATAACCCAAAAAAAAACATATTCAAAAGAAATACCCCACCATGCACACCAAGCTGATCAACTCGGGACACAGTTCAGAGGCTATGATTTCTTTAGGATCACATCAGCAAAACAGTAATCTTTAAATACAAGTACACTATTCACCTTTAGTCATTCTTGGACAAATGATCAAACATAAACCCTGAGAGAAGGCTGTTGGATGGTGAGGAAGAGAGTCTCATGTAAATGAAACCTGTGTATCAATCAGGCTCTCTATGTCCTTGTCCTTGCATTATTTTGAAGAGTTTAACATTTCTAAGCTATATTTATCTTAATTTCAAAATATATTTTAATAGAGAAAATCTATATCACACATTAAAATTAAAATTTATAATTTAAATATATATGTATATTTCTATGTGTTGGTATGTATATATGTAACATATAAGTTCATAGCAAAAACACACAAGCATTCATTTTAAAATGTCTTGAAGAAATTCTGATAATTTAATAACAATGGCAATCTCTGGATTGTGGATTACAGTTGGCTTTAATATTTCCTTCATCCTTTTTTCCCTCAAAATTTCTTCGATTAACCTTGATTACTACAAAATTTTCTAAAAATAAAGCAACACTGTTTAAAAACAAAATATACGTAATACAACGTATCCAATTAACATTTTGATGATATGGATTATGACTGAACCAGAAGGCTCTGCCTGCTTCCTATGTCTTGACTGTTAGTCACTGAATTTATTACCTTGAGCCAGTCATGAAATGCTCATATTTTCTTTCCTTCTATGTTAGATGGAGATAAAAAATGTCTGCCTCTGATTTTTGTTGTGAGGATGAAAAGAGACGGTATTTGTAAACTCCCAGCTCAATTCCCAGAGAGAGTTGAAGCACAGTAATTGCCGTCCATTATACCACTCCTATTATTACAAGTCACACCTGGCCACTCAGCAGTGGACATTTATCTCTTTTGCCTTATTCTGCAGCCAAATTACTTTCCCTGTTTTTTGGAAAAGTGGACCAGGGACAATTTGCATCAGAATCACTTGAAAAACTCAGTAAACGTGCATTTACTGAATTGGAATTTCTGGGGCTGGGAAATCTGCCTTTTTAGCAAGAGTCCATATGTTAATGACATTTTAAAAATAACCAAGATCCGCTGAGAAGCCTAGTTTTTGACCAGGTTGTTGAACACTATAGGTTACCACAACCATGAAAAGACAACAGGAACACAATTTCTAATTATGTTATAGGGCTTTTGAAGAGCAGCTACCATACAACCATTTTGGAGAGATAAAGTATTACAGAAATGCAAGGACATGGCACCCAATTCCAGGTCACCAGCATTTTCTATGCAGAGAGCATGGGACTTTGTATCCAGATGGGCAAATTACTGTGCTTCCTTCCTCACCATTTCTTTCAATAGTTTTCTTGCGTTTCTGCTGGGGATACCTCATGGTAGTGTTCCTGACTTTACTGCCTCATGAACAATCGCCACTGTGTCTTACTTTTGGTACCCTCTGTATCCAAAATATTGTCTGCCTACAGAAATAACTCCATAAATGTGGTTGCTTTGTTGCCGAAAATCCTGAGGCCTGAGTGCTCAATGAGCCTAAAGAGTCCCCTACCTTCCTGCTTCATTACATGATGCAGCTGGCATCTCTGAAGACCAGTGCTTGAAACAAACAAACAAACAAAAAATGTGTATGTGCCAATTAATGATGTTCACGGTACGAGTGCTTGCATAGCTGGATTTCTTTTTTTTCTTTTCTTTTCTTTTTTTTTTTTTTTTTTTTGAGATGGAGTCTCGCCCTGTCGCCAGACTGGAGTGCAGTGGCACGATCTCGGTTCACGGCAACCTCCGCCTCCCGGGTTCAAGTAAGTCTCGTGCCTCAGCCTCGGGAGTAGCTGGGATTACGGTCACACGCCACCGCACTCAGCTACTTTTTGTATTTTTAGTAGAGACGGGGTTTCACCACGTTGGCCAGGATGGTCTTGATCTCCTGACCTCGTGATCTGCCCGCCTCGGCCTCCCAAAGTGCTGGGGTTACAGGCGTGAGCCACCGCACCTGGCTGCATAGCTGGATTTTTAAATAATGATTACTTCAAGATTTGGTTTTGTGGAAATATATTTCATGGTAAATTAAGGATCAAATGCCGTTTCTAAGCCCCTGTAATGACTGCCTCTTACCGTGTCCTTCCGCATTTAAGAAATAGGTTGTAAGCTGTGAAGAGATTTCCAGAGAAAAGTGAAAAAGCTCACCTTTTTGTTTTGTTTCGGTTAGACATCTAAGAACAACCAGTCTGGCTAGCTGCTCTAAAACACATGATTGTATTTAATCCTCACAGCTCTGGGGGTAGTCACTATTATTCCCATTTCACTGATAAAGCTCAGAGAGACTGTAGTGTTCACCTAAGGGTCATGCATTCCTTGGGGCCAGACTGGAATCAAGCTTCCCAGCTTCCCGAGTCAGGGCTTCCCATTGATTTGCAGTTTTGTTTGTTTGCTTGTTTACCTTTTCTTTGTGTTTTTGAGTTGCAAGAGAGAAAATGCCCTTGGAGGCCCTAAAGAAAACCACTGATAATGAATTCTTGCTTCAATGAAACATTATCAAGACCATTAACAAGTTTTTTTTTCTGTCTCATGAAAATTAACCTAGCTGCCTATTTGCATTACTCACTAGAATACCATTTCCTCCTCAAAGGAGACCAGTTGGTCTTTCAAGGTTTTATTCACGTAGGTAACCCTCTCCAGTGAATTTCTTTTTGCTTCCTACCTTGAAGTGGAGTGGTTAAGTGTGAGGAGGGCTACTGCAACCTTACCGGTGATATTGCAGTACACCTGGAGAGGTCCCAGTGGGCCGCTGCCATCCGAGTCGATGTAGAAGAAGCCAGCTGTGTTCCCCTGGTGCCTGTACACCTCACAGGATTGCTCGTAGATGGCTGGAAAGACAAAGGCAGCAGAGAGAAAACTTGGCTTGGCTCTGCACATCCCTTTGCAGGAATCAGTAACTCCTCCTTAGATTTACTCTATGTGTATTCATTTTCCTTCTTCTACATCCTTGACTTTTTCCCCAAGCCTTAATACACCAGTATCAGTGTCTTGATACTGATGTTTCACATTCAGATTTTCCATTCATCTCTCTCTCTCTCTCTCTTTTATTATTATTTTGTAGACTGCAGTAGTGTGATCATGGCTTATGACACATTGCAGCCTCACACTTCCAGGCTCAAATGATCTTCCAACTCAGTCTCCCGAGTAGCTGGGAGTATAGGTGTGAGCCACCACCCTGGCTAGTTTTTTAAAAAAATGTTTGTAGAGACGGGGTCTCACTCTGTTATCCACGCTGGTCTTGAACTCCTGGCCTGAAGTGATCCTCCTGCCTCAGTCTCTCAAGCTACTGGGATTATAGGCATGATCCAGCAGGCCCAGCCTTATTTTCCATTCATTTAAATTCATTCATTCCTTTAAAATCAGTGCAGAGGTAATGCCTCTCAAAGTGTGGCCCCTCACCTCTTACATGGCCCTCCTCTTTGCTTATCTCTATGACCTTCCTCCTTGTTCCCACTGTATACTGAGCTTGGATCATCCATATACTATTGTGTCTGTTTCAATGGGTTACAGAACCTGTAAGAGTAGAGGTCATATGTCATTTGATGTTGTACCCCAGCATCTAGCAGAGTGCAACAATCACAGCAGGCCCTGAACAAATGTTTGACTCATGAATTAAAAAAATAACTGCTTACATACAGTATGGCTTTTCACTAATGACAGACTTTTTTTTTTTTTTTTCTCTTGAGGTCGAGTCAGCTCTGTTGCCCAGGCTGGAGTGCAGTGGCTTGATCTTGGCTCACTGCAAACTCTGCCTCCCAGGTTCAAGAGATTCTCCTGCCTCAGCTTCCTGAGTAGCTGGGATTACAGGCACGTGCCACCATTCCCAGCTAATTTTTGTATTTTTAGTAGAGACGGTGTTTCCTCTTATTGGTCAGGCTGGTCTTGAACTCCTGACCTCGTGATCCACCCACCTCGGCCTCCCAAAGTGCTGGGATTACATGTGTGACCCACTGCGCCCGACTGAGACTGTCTTATTTTTACGTACCTAGTACTCAGTATAGTACATAACATGTAGCAAGTGCACAATGAAGTTCAGTTTATTTTGACTTAACTATCATTTACTGAGTTCCTAGTATGTGTCAACAGATGCAGCTGCCACCAGAGGATGGAACCATGGAGAAGGCAATCAATCTCTACCCCAGAAAGCTTATAGCTTGGTGGGCAGCCACAAAAGTCTGCATGCTCAGATAGAGGCAGGTTCAAGTGTCCTGAGATAGGGAACTTTGACCAATCTGCAGTTTGGGAAATATATTTTATTAAGCTAACATGAATAAATCTGTTGGGGTACAAAGGAGACATCTGCTGTCTCATACATGAGAATATAGAATGTTGTCTGATGCTTCAGACAGAATGCTGTAGCTCAGAGCAGCAGGTAGATCTCCAATCATGTCACCCTATGATGCTTTAAACACTTCAGTGGCTCCCAACAGCTTTCAAGATATAGTACCAACTCCTCTCCTGAGCCAGCTCCTGCCCCTTGTGACTGATATCCCATCCCAGGAATAGGAAGCTGCAGTTTGTCATGATCAAATGCGAGGGGTACCTCAAATAATTTATTACCAGGAAAGTTATGAAGTCTGAGAGGGTTTGACTTTTTATAAATGAGAGTGAACTCAAGGTTATCCTTGTTCTCATGGCATTCTCTCCTGCGCTCCTGCAAACTTTCCGCAGCAGGAGGTATGTGGGAGTGCCACAATCTGTGCCCCACATTGTGAGCATAATGTACAGATTATTTTTGTTTGCCTAAACCTGATAACACCCTTGGGTGTTTGTCACAAAGGTGAAAATCAGCTCTTGGCTGTGTTGACCTCCCAACCGCTCCTGCATTCCCAGGATGACAGCGATGTGGAAGGAGCTGCTGTTGTCCCACAACAGGTAAACACCACCCCACAGCATGTGAGCAGTTGCAGAGTAAACCCTGGAATCAGAATGGGTGGTTTTGCCTCGCGGGGCTACCCCTTACTCCCTGTGGAAGCGTGGACAAGCTACTTCACCTGTGCTAGGCAACCTCTAAGGTAATTCCCGTGACGGACAGATACTTCCTGGGATTCATGTTCTGCTGATAAAATCATGTCCTCCCTCCAAGTGGGCTGAACTTACTGACTTGCTCTAACAAATAGAATATGATAGTGTGGTGGATATCATTTCCAAGATTAGATTATTAAAAAAAATGACTTCCATCTTGGGTGCTTCTAGATCACTAACTGGTAGAAGCCAACTCCCATGTAACAAGGCAGCCCTTGCAAGAAGTCCAAGGGAGTGAGCCTGGAAGTTTCAGCAGTATGCCTTGCGAATGGGCACCAAAGTAAGATCCCCACATCAAGCCTTAAAATGAAAGCAGTCCTGTGGACATCTTTATTGCAGGTGCATGAGAGACCGAGCCAGAACCACCCAGCTAAGCTGCGTACGGACCCAGAGACACTCCGAGATGATAACGTCTGTTGTTTCCAGGTGTTGTTTTAGAATCCTTCATTACAATAGGTAGCTAATCAACTCTCAAAGCATAAATTGTCTCATCAGACTACAGTAACTCAAAACGAGCCTCCCTCATACTGTTGTAGTAAGGATTCAAAGGCGTAATCCACCTAAGGCACATAGAAAGTGCTTGATTAATATGAGTCTATATTATTAATAGTAGTAGTATTGTTTCATGACTTGTTGCCTCTCCTTTTTTTAATACTATTTTCTATAATTTTTAAAAGTTAAATATAATAACAATTACTTTTTTCTTTCATTCCTTTCTTTCTTTCAGCCTAGAATAACAGTTCTTAAACACTAAAAGAAAATGAAAACAAATGAATTTAACCAGGATTAAAGCAACCTTGAAATTTAATATTTTCTTTTTCACTTTCTTTTTACAGAAAATTTCAAATACGAAGAGCACAGAGAGTAAGAAAAGGATCCTGCTAGCATCACAACCAGCTTCAGCAACTCCCAGTATATCGCTCATCTTCCATCATCTATATTCTCAGTGCATCAGTTCTTTTGCTGTATAAAAACAAAGACACATAAAACTCCAAATTTGACTTTAAATCACGACTAAGCCATGATTCTGCAGGCCAGCCATTGAGTCTGGGATTCGCTGGGCAGTCCATGCCTCTGCAGCCAGCTGCTGGGTCAGCTGGGCTGGGTGGTAGTAAGCTGTAGTTCTTTGCTTCGGCCCACGTGACCTCTCACACTCTAGCAGGGAAATTTACATGGTACAACCTCCCAGAACAGCAAGAAACCAAGTACTTGTCAGGCCTCTGCTTGCATGATGTTTGCTGATGCCCCATTGCCCAAGGCAAATCACTTGAGCCGTCCAAAATTCTCAGGTAAAAATCCCAAGAAGCTAAATGAAATGGAGCAATAGGGTAGACATGGATTTTATCATTGTTTGACTTCACTGAACAGGTCACACTGCATGGGGATGTGAACATAAAATAAATGTTTATTTCACTAAGTCGTTGAGATCTTGGAGTCATTTACCACCTTAGTTAACCTACTGTTCTTGATATACTTGTTCCTTAAATGCTGGCTCAGTAACTGGGAGATCTCTGAGGGCAAAGCCTGGTAACAGCATTGCCATTTATGGACACTGTAAATGAGTTCATAAAATATAAGTACTTTGCCCAAAGACAAACCAGCTGGTAGGTGGTTAATCTAATGCTATCATCCCTTCCTGATTTATTAATGGGAATGCTTTACAAAACTGAAACATCCTTCATCAATTATTTGATTTCCCTAAACTACAATATTATTTGGGAAAAGCGAGTTACATGGTTGATGCTTTCCCTTTAGTTCATCAGTTTCAAAATGCTGAAATGTTTCCCTAGGGTGTCCCGAAATAACCAATGAAAATATTTTTAGTATTACTAGGAATGTATAGATTTAAACATATTTGATATTGAAACAGTAGTTTGACTAGTAGGATGAATCCTACCAAAAAATTTTAAAATATAAAAATAAATTTGATAACCTCATTTTAAACAATATTGCTGTTATATTATGAAACTATTAAACATAGCAAGAAAAAGCTAATAATTATCAACTGAAACTAAATGATTTATCATAAAAGATAAAATATAAAATGCAAACATTAGATAAAATTCTGCAATATAGCTTAGAGTTGGTAATGAGCTTAAACTCATAATTTAATGCTTTTTAAAAATGATATATTTTCACATATAGACCACTGAAAGTGCAAGAAGCAACCTAATGCACAGATAGTTGTCTCTAAATAAAAGTTCTCACATAAAAGGAACAAAGATTTTACTGAGTCAATTTCTGGACCATGAAAAGTACAGAATGAAAGTGGAATGTCTTGTTTTGCCTAAAAACAAGACTTTTATTAAAGACTGGAATTATCTCAAAATGGTCCAGGAGTCAATTTGATGGGACAATTTGGGCATAAAAAAGAATAGTCACTTTGATTGTTAAATATATACAATTTATTAGTTTCTATCAATCAATTTATGTATGTATGCATGTATGTATGTATTTATGTATCTATCTATCTACCTACCTAGCATCTATCTTGTCTCTCTACTCAAGTCCATTGGTCCCCTTTGAAGTTTAATAGAGAATGAAGTCATGTTCTGAATATTAGAAAGAATAGAGATCATATCCTGCCTTTCTTGTATAAATGTATTTGGATGCTACTTAACAGTCCATTAAAAAAATCTTTAGAGAATAACCAAACCAGAATCTGCAAAAGAATACTAGAATTTGAAAATCATCCTTTAGTAATGCCCAGTGAGGTAAAGGATTAGACAATGATTGTCAAGGACTGCTAAACCATTAGGTGGAATATTAATGGGATATTTTAGTCTATGGATTCAATTTAAAACACCCGAACTCATGGGTCAATCTTAATATCATGAAAAGTGATTATCAGAGTGCCTCTAATGTGGCACAATAAGACATAACACGATCTAAAACACATTCTTTTTTTATTTTTTATTTTTTATTTTTTTATTTTATTCTTTTTATTTAGGTTGAAGTAAAGTTAAGGCAAAATACCTACACATATAAGTGACAATATCAACATAGTGCTCATTGTCTGATACACAAAGGCATAACACTCAAGCAAAAAGTGAAAACAGAAAGATTTAAAAGTCAACAGAGGAAAATAACATTTATCAATAATGTATAAAGAAACATAAACATTTAAAAATATTGCAATGCCACGTGTATATCTGAAACAAGTATTCTGGGGAAATATCTGGAAATCTTAGGCTCTACACATTAAACAGATAATAAAATTTATATATTGCTTCATGAGCAGTATATTTTCTATTAGTTTATTGTCTGTATGAAGAATATTTTCTTTATTCTGTATTTTCTTTATTCTGTTATTTTTTTCATTCCAAGTTAGAAATCCCAAGGAATATCCTTTCAATGAGAATTTAATACTTACTCATGTTACAAAATTTTCATTTCTAGAAACCAAGATAGAAAAGCTCTCTCCAGGTCAAATTAACTTGTCAAGTTGATCTTGGTACCCATTACTGCATAAAGAGCACTGCTAACTAGCAGATATATTTCGAGGTAGCAAGAAAGGAGAATAATAATCAATATTTGGTATGTTCCTCTTTTCTTACCTGCTTCCAACTCTCTTCAGATTTTCGAGATAAGCAAGATTAATTTTTTACCAGACAGGTGAATCTGAAGAGGGTTGGGAGCAGGTAAGAAAAGAGAAACATACCAAATTTAAATTATTTTAAAAATGACAAAATGCACTGGGAATCCAATGACGCAAACTTGTTTATGAAGTGTTTATGGCTAAAAAGCATAAATTTGGCAGACAGTGTTAAATAATACCTATATTGCTATTTATATTTTTGTCTATGGGTAGAAATTTTAAGCTCTTAAAAGTGCACATAATCGTTGACCCAATATTTTCCCTGGTAAGAATTAAGCTGTAGAAAATAACCATAGATGCAAACAATTAAGGAAAAAGATCTCATAACGGTACTATTAAATTACCAAAACCTGAAATCAACACAAATGTCCAATATTGGCATCCTAACTTGTAAAACACATTCTTGCCAAAAAAATTGAAGCTAAATGTATTCGAGCCCCAAGATCTAAACACCAATTTACAGCAAGACGCCAACATGCCCAGCCACACTGTTAAGAAGGCAATTAGTTAAATCTAGAATACAGGAATGTTTGACTTAGTGTCTTCAACAAAAATGGCAAAAATGGAGTTGAAATGCAAAAGATATATCAGCCCATCAAACACTATGCCTAGATCTTGTTTAGACCCTAATTCAAACACATTAAAGAAAAGATGAGGAAGGAAGGAAGGAAGGAAGAGAGGGAGGGAGGGAGGGAGGGAGGGGAGATGTTTTAAGATAACCACAACAATTATAGATCAGATTTTATAACAGATTATATTAAATATTTCTAATTTTGATAGGTACAATAATGGCAGTGTGATTATGTTTTAAAAGATGAGTTGTCCTGTGTTAGAGTTATTCACTATAAATACTGTAGTTGTAGTAAAATTATATGTCCACAATTTGTTTTTAAGATGCTCCATCAGCTGTGCACAGTGGTTCACACCTGTAATTCCAACATTTTGGGAGGCTGAGGTGGGACAATCACTTGAGGCTGAGAGCTCGAGACCAGCCTGAGCAACATAATTAGATCTCTGTTTCTACGAAAAATTTAAAATCAGCTGGTTGCAGTGGCTTGTACCTGTAGTCTCTGCTACCCAGGAAAGCTGAAGCAGAAGAATAGCCTGAGCCCAAGAGTTTGAGGCTGCAGTGAGCTATGATTATTCCATTCACTCCAGCCTGGGTGACACAGTAAGATCCTGTCTCAGTTGAAAAAATAAATAGATAAATACATAAATAAATACATAAATAAATAAACTGTTGCATCAAACAAGTGAGGATGGGATAGTAGAAAAAAAATGGGAGAATATTGATAACTGTTGAGCCTGAGTGAAGAATACATGTAGGACAATTACATGATATTATCTTTCTTTTTTTTTTTTTTTTTTGATGGAGTCTTGCTCTGTCACCAGACTGGAGTGCAGTGGCATGATCGCAGCTCACTACAACCTCCGACTCACTGGTTCAAGCTATTCTCCTGCCTCAGCCTCCCGAGTGGTTGGGATTACAGGCACACGCCACTATGCCCAGCTAATTTTTGTATTTTTCACAGAGATGGGGGTTTCACCATGTTGGCTAGGCTGGTCTCGAACTCCTGACCTCGTGATCCGCCCACCTCTGCTTCCCAAAGTGCTGGGATTACAGGTGTGAGCCACCGCGCCCAGCTGATTTTATCTAAGTATCTTCTGGATTCTTCTGACTTGCTGTAATATGGGATATTGAGCTACCAATCTGGTTACAGTTGTCTCCCCAAAGCATCTCCTTAAGCTGGATATTCCTTTTAAAACTGGTCTTTTTCACGAAACATAATTCCCTTGAAATCCATTCAAGCTTTGCGATGTCTCAGTTGTCAATTCCAGTTTCACTGCTGAGTAGTATTCCATAATATGGACATACTACAATTTAATAATTAATCCATTGAAGAACATCTGGGTTGTTTCCGTTTTAAGCTATTTCAGTTGTAGCATTTTAAAATTCTAGAAGGTTGGTTTTTTTCCTTTAAATATTATTTTCTCTAATAGCATGTGATGCTTGACTCATTGATGCAAAATTTCATTCATGTCTCTGAGAATATTAATCCTATTACAGTGCCTTTGATCCTTTCTTTGCTCTGTATAGGCTGTTCCCTTTAAGCTGTGCTTGTTTGGTTAGTTGCTTTAATTGTTGTGTGTTTTGTTTTGGTCTCCATCTTATATTTCATGTGATACTGCTTTCTGGGATGTTCTCTCATATTTGACAGTGGTCCCTGAAATACTACTTGGTATTTCTAAACGAATGCCTGTGGTTTGCCTTCCATGGACTTTAATGTAGGCTTATCTGGTTGAAGAATTTTGTGAGAAATGCTCATGTTAGTGTCTTTTGTCTTTCTCTTGGTCTTGTTAGAGTCTGTGATTTAGAGGATGTATGCTTGGCTGCTGAATATCTGGGAGCTGAAGAGAAGAAGGCCAGGTCTTAGCATTCTCTTTATATAAATGTTTTCATACGGTACCCCAGTTTCCATATGGTATAACCTCCTTCAACCATACAAGTTTTCTCCCAGTTTTAGGAATTCTGTTTTCTCCAAAAGAACAACTTCTAGTCTTCTCTCTCAGTGGTGAGGGAGCAAGCACCAAGTGTCCACCATTGGAAAGAAGATGGATAATCTAGCTCCTTTTAACACAGATGTGGATTTACTCTTCCTGTATTTATCGTACCTTCACCTTCGTTTGCAAAGGTGGCTGATGATTCCTGTTTTTGTGCCTTTGGGGGGTTTTGTAATGTGGATTTGTTTGTTTCTTGGATTTCACTACATGTAAATTAAGATTCAGCATTTTAATTATGTTAATCTGTTACCTGTTACCATTCGTCTACTCACTTTCTGCTTTCTGCATTTTCTTGCCCTTTTCTCCTGTGTTTTTTGCGTCTCTCTCTCTCTCTGAGTGGTGGTGTTGTTTTTCGGCGGGGGGCGGGGGGTTGTGTGTGTGCCCTGTATTTGTCTTCTTTTGTCATGCCATTGTGTTGGATTCGAGTTGTGTCAATTTAAGCCAAACTAGAACTACATTTACTAGAATTCCTTTTCTTGCATAGTTTCTGGTCAGCATATCCCACAATAGACATTTTGCACGAGATGTGGCAGGTGCAAGAGCATAGCACAGACATTGATTCCATGTGTGTAAGGTCAATGAAGGGCATGAGGTGCTACTGTAGATCACACACATCATTGCTCATCTTCTGATACATGTTACTAGTGTGTGGCAGCCACACCAGCTGCTACTCCAGATGGGCTACCTTCTCCTTCAGTTTCCCTAATTTCTAGCCAGGTGAATTCTCAGTCTCCTATGAGAACCCCATTACTGAAGTGGCTGTTTTGGAGATGGTAAAAGGCAAAGAGTTCCTCTGATTTGCTGCTGACTTACAGAGCCATTTAAACAAACAAACAAACAAACAAAAAACATTTACTATTCTTCATGAGGAGTGTAAGGAAGTAAAGTTAAACACACATGTGCAATTCACCAACTCTTCCAGGAAGTACAAACATACACGTTTGTTCATTAAATTATGCTGCCTACCCTGCTTGCCTAACACATTGTGGAACAAATACTCCACACACAGTTATTGAGAATGCACTTGTTTTTCACTAACTCTAAGGTAAGCTCTGAGGAAACTGCATGCAAAAAAAAAGACATGGTTCTAAATCTCAAGTAATTCAGGGTCTGAAACTTACCAAAATTAATCTCAATCTAGACACAAAATGTAAATTGACCTGTTCCCATAAAAGAAAAAAATAGAAAAAGTATTTAAAGAGCTCCCCCAACCCATGAGCTTGAGGCTGCAATTAACCACATTTTTTGCCATTGCATTCCAGTCTGGGAGCCTGGGTCACAGAGTACACAGAGTAATACTCCATCTCCAAAAAAAAAAAAAAAAGAAGCTCCCTCAGATAATAGAGTAAGATGATAATATTGTGAGATTAAATGGTTTCTCAAATGAACCTTTTAAAGAACAAACCATCTCACTGGTACTTCTATTTCTCCAAAGAACAGAAAAAGAAAGATATCTTCTCATCTTCCACATTCGTTAGGTAAAGTAAATGCAAAGCTGATCCTTAACTTGACAAATATCATAAAGAAAGAAAAAATTATGGAATCACTCATGAATATCGATCACAAAATTTTAAGTATAGGATCAGCAAACAGAACCAAATAACATATTTTAAAATTGCATAATGACCAAGGGAATGTTTAATCCAAAAAATCAAGAGATATTCAATATTTAAAAATTTCTTTAAATATTTAAATAAATAATTCACAATTATAGATAGTTGTTGATAAAGGCAACTCAAATCAGTAGAAAAACAAAAAACAATTACATGTGGTATTGAGATAATTGGGAAACTATATGGAAAAAGATGAAATTAAATCCACTCCTCATACTACAGACCGGGATCAAATTTTAATTGAGTCAGAGATTTAAATTTTGAAAATAGAATACATACATGTACTAGAGGAAAACAAGGCTGAATTTCTATATAAATTAGAAGCAGCAAAAGTACTACTAACAATGATTTAAAATCCAGAAGCAATAAAAGAAAATATAGATGAATTTCCTAATATTCAAAATAAATTTAAAAAAATAAACAACCTTTTTGAATGGCAAAATATATAATAAACAAAAAAAGGGCAAATGGACAAACTGGGAAAAATTATAATTTGCATCACAAAGCACTAACATTTCTAATATATTTTTACAAGTTAAAAACAAAGACAAAATAGGTAACAACCTATAGGAATATATGCTCATGATATGAGTGGACACTCACAGAAAAATAAATACAAATAAATCTAAAACACATAAAAGATGTCTGTCGTTACTTATAGAAAAATAAGTGCTAATGAAAATGAGAATATTAGTTTATATTATAGGAGAAAGACCTTTTCCCTAGCAGGCTTAGCAGTGGAGTATTGTCAATCTTTTGGATCATTGCTAATTTGATATGTGAAAAATTGGATCTCAGTGGCATTTTCTTTAGCATTTATTTTTTTCCTATAAGCAAGGTCAGACAAATTTTTATGTGTTTTAGATTTATTTGCATTTATTTTTCTATTGAGTGTTCACTCATATCATGAGCATATATAATCTATTGGATCATTGCTAATTTTACATATATACATATATATATATGTCCATTTGCCCTTTTATTTATGTATATATGTATGACTAAGAGGGAATGCAAAAATTATACAAATCCTAAATGTGGAATTCAGCAATATCTAGCAAAATTACAGATACATCTAAACTTTGACCCAGAAACACCATGTCTAGTGATCTTCTGGTAAAAAATGGGCGGAAAAAGATGTTTCCATATTTTTTAAAAAACACGATTTGTGCTTGCAAAAAGAGAGAAATCATCCCCGGTGTTCATCAATTGAGGACTAGTTGAATAAACTATGTTGCATTCACACAGTATAGTTCAGCTTTGAACAGGAAAGAAGCATCCCCACATGTAATACTGCAAGCTGGGCTTCCAAATATATGGTTAGGAGAGAAAAGAAGAGACAATGTATGCATAATATGCTAATGTTTCCCTAATAAATGGGGTATGAACTTATTTGTATTTGTTCATTTAAAAAAAACAGTATTTTTATAAAGGTTATGTATAGAGAACGGAAAGGAAGAGGAAGAAGGAATAAGAATAAAAGCAAGACTTGTTTGAAGAAGTCGTATTTTGTTGGTTTTACATTAAAGGCAACATAAACAAGCATTTTTTGAATGGCTTGTAATTGTAAAGTTATCATCTTTTCTGCAGAGGTAGGGAAGACACCATAAATGTTCCCTCCATTAAGGCAGGTTTTCAAATGTGAGTAGGTGTTCACTATGTGAGTGCAGGATGGCTCCTTCTCAGCACGGAACAGCAACAGTGCAACAAGGGTGCAACATGGTGACGTATCAGAGTAATATGTATGTTTGTCAAGACTAAATCCCAGGCTTCCTCACCCCAGAAAGCCTTTCCATATCGTCAGTCTGAGTTAGGTAGCCCTCCTCTCTCTTTCCCCAACTCTATGTATGGAAATCCTTGGATCAGCATTTTGACCTCTCTTGTTAGACCATATATTTCTAGAGCACAGAGATGTTTTCTAAATTTAAATGATATACGTTTAATTAATATTAGTTGAATGTCCCCTCTTTTGGTAAAAGTTAAATTGAGCTAAACTTAAAGATTCTATGGCAATATCTTTGTTCTCTGCAATGCCTCGTAGAGCTCAAGACAAAGAGATTACCATCCACTGTATATGAAATGACTTGATACTTCTTACACAAGTTCTAAATTAACATTGAAGGTCATCTTTGGGGAAATCATCACGTTTTCTGTTGGGAAGAAGATGACAGTGTGAAGGAAAAGCAAAACAAACATTATGAGTAACGAGATTTGTCTTCATTAGAAAAAAACAGTAACTAGTAATCCTATTGTTGCATTGGAAGGTCTAATATTAGGGGTACACATAGAGATAGGTGCTCTTCAATGAAAAAGACAATGATAGACATATTAAGGCTCTTCAGAATTGCTTTTTATATTAATGAGAACAGATGTATAATGTAGCTGGACAGAGCAGATGGATCAGTGTTTTCATTTTTGAGGAAAATAGTCTGAGTATAGTTCTGGCAGCTAATTTATTGCCTAAGGTACAATTTGAAATGTCCTTGTGATGCCCACTCTCATTAAAGATAATGATAGTATTCAGACAGCAAAATAGTTTTATTTAGACCTCACCTTTTCAAGTACCAAGGTCAGAGCTGTAATGTTTCTGCACCGCCATTTATATTCCTATTGTAAAACTATAGAAATAGACAAGAAGCTCAGTACATATTTTTAAGGCCTTAAAAATGTATCAGTCCTGTTTCTTCCTTTGCTTCCTATGTCCCTAGCAATATAATATTTACCACATGATTGCGTCTTTAGTTACAGATCTCCATGCACAGCCTACAGACATCAATAGGATCAAATTAATTCTAGTAATTAAGTAAATGCTTGTGAAGCATTTTGCATTTAGCAGCCATTTATTTAATTAAGTTTATCAAACCTCTTGTGCAGTAGGTTTGTGGGACTTTGCCTTGGCCTTATTTCAGTGAAGAAAAGAAAAATAAATATGTTAAAACTAATGAGAGTGCTGAAATTAGTTCAAACAATGTGTCAGGGGATTAAATTAGAAAATAGATCTTTTGGTGTCCCAGTCTGCACATAGCTGGTACAGGCTGAAAATAGACATAGGTTCTGTAACATTTTCATTACCTAAAAGGAGGTTAGTAAAGATGGAACCAGATTAGTGGTTGCTATGGATTAGAAATGGAGATAAGAGAGTGCAGGTATGGCTATAAGATGATTGTCTTAATTTGCTGTCTACTATAATAGGGTATGTGAGACCTAGTAATTTATAAAGAACAAAGTTTTATTTTTTGTGGTTCTAGAGGCTTGCAAGTCCAAGGTCCAGGGGACTGCATCTAGTGAGGACCTTCTTCCTATATCATCCCACGGTAGAAAGTGGAATGGCAGGGAGAGAGAGAGACAGAGATAGAGATAGAGAGAGAGAGAGACACACACACACAGAGAGAGAGAGAGAGAGAGAGAGAGGAAGGGGAAAACTCATCCTTTGATGAGAAACACAGTAACTAACCCACTCCCATAATAACAACATTAACCCATTCACGAAGTCAGAGCACTCATGACCTAATATGCTCTTACAGATCTCACATCCCAACACTGTTGCATTAAGCATTAAGTTTTCAACATGTGACCTTTGGAAAACACATTCAAACCACAGCAAGGATAGCAGGAGGAATCCTCACGATGAAACTATTCTGCATCTTGATTATGGCGGTGACTGTGCAAGTCTACATGTGGTTAAAATTCCATGGAACTAAACACACACACAACTGAGTGCATGTAAAAATGGTACAATCTGAGTGAGTTCCACATATTATACCAACATCAATTTCCTTTTAAATATTGTACCATAGATATGCCAGATATTAGCACTGGGGAAACTGGGACACACAGAAACTCACAGTGCTTTTTTTTTTTGCTCAAGGTTTACTATAAATTATGTCAAAGTACAAAGTCAAAAAAGGAGGCAGGAGGATGAGTCAGCAATCTCACTTGCAGGTACATATTTAAGAGAAATGAAAACATGTGCCCAAATAAAAGCTGACATATGCATGTCCATTATTCATAATAGTCAAAAAGTGCAAACAACCCAAAAACCTACCAACCAATGAACTGATAAACAAATGTGGTATTTCCATACCATGAAATATTACTAGGCAGTGAAAAGGAATGAGCCATGCTACAACACAGATAGATCGTGAAAACATGATAAATGAAAGAAGCCAGTCACAGGCGAGCATATATTGTATGATTCCGTTTATGTTAAATGTCCAAATTAGGCAAGCCTACAGAGAGAGAAAGTACATCAGTGACTGCAGGGACTGGAGGTGGAGGAGGGGAGATGAGGAATGACTTATGTGGATGGGGTTACTTTTTGGCGCATCGAAATGTTCTACAATTAAGATAGTGATGATGGCTTGCATAGCCATGTGAATATGCTAAAAACCACTAACCTGTATACTTTAAATGTGTGGTCTATAAAATACGCCTCAATCAACCTGAAAAAAAGTTACAGGATGGGATGTTATGTTGTAGGACAGGTCCCAAAAGATGTTTCAGGCTCCAAGGACACGCTGCACCACAGCCTGGTGTCTGCTTGATTTGGCCTGTGGTGTCTGATTAGGGCAACACCACCAGCCAGATGACCTCTGGCTCTGTGAGAGAGGCAAAGAAAGCACTGTGCCTGCCTCCAACTTCACCACCCAAGCCCACATCTGTACTTCATTTTCTTCTTAAAAACCACCACACATTTTATTAAAGATAAAATGTAGCAACAGTCGCTAAATGTAAGTTGAGAATGTTGTTGTGGCTAATATTCCTATTACATTGATGTCCTCCTGACCCTCCATGATCTGATACATTAATGTATGAGATTTACAAAATAACAAGGTTTATATTTAAAGTATAAATACATAAGCAAGCTCAATATAAACTTTCCCAGTAATTCAAAGCTGAATTGAGTCTAGCCTATCAGATGCCTGGAAGTAAAGTCGTTGGTATGTAAAGACATGGGCAGGCTTGAACCTCCTCAGTGGGCACACACACCTTCTAAAGTATTGGTTCTCTGAGTATGTTCCTCAGACCCATGGCAATTGGCATACTCTGAGCTTTCAAGATAGGCATGCAAATTCTTGGGCCCTGTCCTGACCTATTAAACCAGAATCTCTGGGGATAGGGATCTGGAAGTCGTGTCTCATAATATTGTCAGGTAATTCTTTTACAAGTTAAAATTTCAAAAGCATTGTAGAAAGAAAGGAAGAAGAAAGAGGAAATAAATAAAGAAGAGAAAGAAAGAAAAGAAAGAGAAAGAAAGAAAGGAAAGAAAGAAAGAAAGAAAGAAAGAAAGAAACAAAGAAAGAAAGAAAGAAAGAAAAGAGAAAGAAAGGGAGAGAGAAAGGAAGGGAGAGAGAGAGGGGGAACGGAAACTTTTGAAAATTAACTCTTATTAAATGGTGACAGGCCTGAGATTTTTACACTTTTAAACCCATTGCTGAAAATTCAAACTCAAGTTTCCAATATGTCTCAACATACCACTAGTCAAAATGATAAGTTCACCTTTTCCCAGAACCCTAAGTTTATATATATATATATATATCTTCTCTCCTCTTTTGTTTTTCCTAGTAATCTTACTTTTTTTTTTTTTTATAGGGGAAATAGTAATCATGTTACTATGTAAGTTAAGATTGTTTCCCAACTCACTTATTCAATAATTCTGCTCCAACTAATGATTTTATCATCTTACCACCTGAGATCTTTCCAGAAATAATTTTTGGAGGCTGATAGCTCTGAATTCAAGCATCACTGATAATTTATAAAGACGCGGCCTTCTGAGAGACCTTTCTGGAAGCCAGGGTGGAACTAGCTATATACAGAGGCCCAAAAAGACAAGGAGACTATTGCAATAATCCCCCTGAGGAAGAATAAAGATCTGAGCCAGAGAGGGGCAATAAGAGATCTTTTAAAAAAGAGACCTAAGTTTGGCACAGGGACATATTTATGCACACTAGAATTTGAAGACAACTGCTCTATACCTTATCTTAGACTCCATATATCTAGGTATAACATATGAAAACAATCAGACAACAAAGAAACACATAAATATTTCTTTCTTCTGGGGCAAAAAATTGTTTACAGTTTGATTCAATACTATAGTAAGATTTCAGTCTTAAATGCATCTGTCATTGTAATCCATTTCAAATTATCCAAATACTTAGAATAAATTGAGGATGCTACACAATACAGTATATATATGACAGGGAGAAATGTATACAGCACAGCGAGATGGTCATGGAACAGATAATTACAGCACATGTAACTAAAGACAAAATCATAGTAGCTACCATCTGATACAATAGTTACCATTTGATACTATAGTTACAACTTGAGTTAATAGTTACCATTTAATCCCATAGTGCCTGACTCACATACAGAGTCAGGAATCTCATACAACAGTGTTGAGCCTCATTTTTACAGGGAAGTAAAAGGAGGCTCAGAACAGGACCCAGACTTGTCCAAGTCCACTCACCATTCAGCAGGAAACTGGTATCTAAATCTAGGCCTGGCTATACTCTGCGTATTTTCCCTGTCACAGAGGTAGGAGTTCATGCATCTTACCCAGGTATATTTAATATAAAAAATCAGATACGATATTCAGAGACTTATTTCAGTATCAAAGTCTCCAGGAAACCTTTACAAACTTTCAAGTGTTCCCTATAGTTAGCTTTCTAAACACAGTTGGAGGTTGCCCTGGAAGGATCTATCTACCGAATCGCAACTTTCTAGCTTGATGCATAGCAAAGAAAGCCTTTAGATTGTTGTGATACTTAACTCTCGACACACCCTCCCCATAGATAACATTATTTGTTCTTGTATTTCATTGAAGCCTCTGACTTGATCACATCACCTAACCTATCTCTAAGCTGAAAAGGTAAAGAGGTGAACGTTTAAAAAAGAAATGACTTTAAGAATATTTGAAGATGAGGATATTATTTTATTCTTCATTTGATACATAAAAAAAGCTAAAAACAAAAACAGAAAACCAACCCAACCTGAAGCTCAGAGAGGTAAAATCATTTGTCCTGCAGGCAGGCCAGTGCCTGCTGCTGGCTCAGCTGGGTAGTGGCTAAGCTGTCTTCATGCTTACAGGGGCTGCTCAGCGACCCTGATGCATGCCATTGTTGTCATGGTACATGGAACAAAACCTCAATAACTCAGAAGACTGGGAGGCTTGAACAGATGAAATCATCAATACAAATTGCTGGTTGAGTCATACAACTAGAAAATAATCTCTAAAGATAAGATAGCACAGCTCATTCATTGATCCTTGGCTTTGGTGTTGAAATCTCCATCTAGTGAGCAGGGAGTCTTAAGAGAGGAAGTCCCGCCTCTTTTCTCCAGGCATTAAATAGTACGTATGAGAAGTCCTGCCATGGGAAGTTGCCTGAGGCTTCTTCCAGACCCACTTTCTCCAGTCCTCTTTCTTTCTAGCTCCTGGTCAGGGCCATATTTCAGAAGCAGATTCATATCCCGTTTGTGGAGGTTCACACCTTGTTTCGTAGGTGTAAGCCTTGACCTCACGACCAAGTGATACTGCTCTTGAGAGCTGAGTTTGTGGTGTGCAGTACAAAAGAGAGAAGTTTTTTAGCCAAGGAGGTTTTAATTAAAATCCTGGCTTTGCTATTTATGAGTTTTATAAACCTGGCCTCACTACTGCTCCAAGGTTCTGTTTTCTTTAAAGGTGCTAAAAGATCTGCTTCAGAAGATTTGTAGGGTTGGGGCTCAGAAACCAATACCCCAAGTACTGCTCTTCCACATGCTGAACCCAAATATATATATATATATATCTGACCCACTGTCCCTAAGCCAGAATGAAGTTGTTCTCTGAAGTTCTTTTATCTGCCCAATGTCTGGACCGACAATAAAGAACAATTGTTTTTTCTTCCCCCGCCTGTAAGACCAAGAATGTAACCATGCTTGAGCAGATCCTGTCTCCTAGGCTCATTCAAATTCCAAAGATAACTATTTACAAGTTGATCTCTGTTCCTGGACCCATCCATGCTCCCTGATAGACCTTGATGCGCCTCAACAGAATTCCTCTCTCCACTCCCATCCTTGTTTTGCCAGGGTAGTATGCAAGCTTCTGAACTAAGGGTAGTTTAGTGTTGCTCAAGTAAAAATTGGGTGGGTCATGTGCCCCCCTTTCAGGCATAACTCTTAGAACTCCCCACGTGATTCTCATTTTCTTCTCTCTCTATCATCTGAAAAGAGCTTCCCAAGGACCTGAAAGAAAATGGGGTGATAAGACAGAAGATGATTGAGCCCCTGTACAGCTTCGTGTACCAGCCATCCTGCAGTGTGAGTGAGAAAAACAAATGTTTCCTTTGCTAAGCCACTGAGACGTTAGGGTTATTTACCACCTTAGCCTACATGCTTGCTCCCTAAACGTTAGCACAGTTCCTGGAGCCTTCTGGGGAAAGAGCCTGCTAACAAGTTTTCCTATTTATAGATAATGCAAATGAGCTCATACAATGTGAGAGCTTTCCCCAAAACCACCCCCACTGGTAAAGGCTCTATCTGTAAATCTGATGTTGGTTCTTGACTCTACACTCCATGCTCTCGCCTCTAAATGCCGAAAACAAAAAACTCATAAAACAGTTATATTGTGGTCATAAGTTTTCAAAACTGGTTTCAACTAGACAGAGTAATAAGGGCTATCCTGGTGAAAGTTCTTTGAAGGCATCCTTGGAAATAATTACACGGTATTTATTTGTCTATATTTCACTGTCATTATTTTAACAAGTCCAGAATTCTTTGTGCAGGGGCCCTGGTGGTAATATAATAAGCATTTTTGCATTTGCATACCATTAAAGAATGGCATTTCTGTGTGAACTGGTGAATGTCTACTTTTTAAGCTGTGAGAAGGATATTTTATGATGAAAAATCTGTGTCTTTTAGTGTGTGCAGTTCACATGAGGCTTGAGAAAAAGATGAACAAAAAAGACATGAGTCACACTTAGAGGGTATTTACTTTTGTTACCTAGGACATTTTACGTTAACGCAATATGTGATACCCATTTCCAGATTAAATACAAATCATGTTGTCATTTTTCCTACTAGATCATGCTTATAGTTAAGTTCCTTCTCATCATCACCGTGATGAGAGAATACTAATTGTCATGAAACAGCATGACCACCAGCAAGAACACTGAGGCAGAAAGCTCTGGGCTAGAGATGAATTTATTTTAAAGCTCTAGAAGCTGCAGCTTCAACATCTTCTTGCAAAACTCTAGTAATGTGCTCACAACATTATGCATTTTGTAAACTGTGTGTGTCAGTAAGGGCGGGTGTGTGTAGGCTATCAGAGAAGTAGGCTGTTTGGAGATATATCTGTATTTGTTATAAGGATTTGACAGGATTTGAGCTGATGCTATTGTGGGAGCAGGTGAAGTGATTCTCTGGAAAGCTGTTGTCTTCTCCTCAGATGCTGGAGCTTGAAGACCACAGTGGAGAGGATAAGGTGGATGTGAGGTGCGGGAGCTAGGTTAAACGGAAACCCCCGAGGACATGCTGGAGCCAGGAAGACAGACTGCAACTCACGGAATTTCTTGTTGTCATTGACCTTGGTGATGTGAGTACTCTGCAAAAGCTGGGGCACTTTGTCACAGAGCTAAACACACACACCTGACCGAGGAGTTAGTGATGCTGAAGCAGGATCCAGAGGAAGGTGGAGCACTTCCAGGCCCAGTCACTGCCTCACCAGTGAGATGAGTCAAAAAGCCAGCAACAGTGGATGTGAGACATATAAAGACTGCAGCCTTCCTTCCCCCTTCCAAACCTCCCAAAAGTATCTTTCCTGTGGTTTTCCCCTAACTCAAAATACACAGGAAAGGAAATTCTTTGGAATACAGTCCAGTCAAATTGTGTTGACACATTATAAAGCTATTAAACTTCGCAGAAGTTATTTTAATGGCAATCAGTAAAAACAAAATATTGAACTGCAATTGGTTAATACTACTGTCTCTTTCCCCTGCCCTTCCCACTGTTTCACTTCTCAAGCGAGGTGGCATTGGAGAGGCCACAGAAATTTTTATGATCCAGTGAGGGGAAATTATGCCGTGGATACATATGTAGTTTAGATCGGTAGCATATAATTGTGTTGTTCCCAGCTATGTACGTGGATCGTTAGCCATTGTATTTGAGGAGTTGCTCCCTTGAGTATTCTTGCTCCTTTCTATGGAAAGTCATCCAGCATCAGAGAAAAATGGTTCAGGGCCAGAGGTCGTATCTCCATAGAGATGTCTCCTGTAGCATCAGCAATGGAAGAGTGCAGGTCGTGCAGGGAAGCAAGGTGTGAAATGTAGAGAAACAGAAGCTGGTCTGCAGAAATTCTAATAAATCTTACTATCTAATCTATGAAACTTCACAGGGATATCCCCAATTTTAATCACAGTCATAAAAGTTTATGTGGCATCACCAATAATGAGGCGTGAAGCTGGGAAAAAAAAGCCTTTTTGAAACTATGAACATCATTTTTTAAGAAATGATTTTATCAACCATACAAGAGGAAAAACTGAATTACTTATTTATTTTCTGCAATGTTTTAAAGAAAATCATCATATAAGGAAGCAATCAAACACTAGCCAAAAGTTGGAAGGAAATAAAAGTATTATAAAATCGTGTCAAGAAGTTAATCAAAATATTATGTTGTTCTAAAATCTGCCAATGTCTGTGGTACTTGTCTTTTTCCTAAAATGTCAGTAATTTGTAGTGACTTCTTTTCTCATTCTAAAAATTATTTAGGAAAAAAAAAAAAAAACACTCCACAAATTATAAAAATTTTCAGTCCTTTGAAACTTGTTCTGTCCCAGCTCAGTGCAGAGAGCCTGAGCAGGGCATCGGAACTGGATCACTTCTAAGGTCATCCAGACCAGCTGGCAGCCCCTTTTGCAGGGATGTGTCCCAGGTGCTAGCCCAGGTAGGCAGGAGCCCTGGACTCTTGATTTAGAGTTTGTTTAGTGTCCAGGGATCTGTATCCTACATTTTGACTTCCAGGCTCTGAGTTTGCTTTTTTATTTTTTATTTTTTTGTCCTTATCAGAAATCTTGAGTTCCATCTCCTTTCAGAAACTATTATAAACAGACAATTGACAGGGGAAATCAGCTGCCTCTTTGAGTCAAATGCTGGTTTCTGGAGTGAGTAAAGCCAGGTGAGCAACAACCACTGCCACTTGAATACCGTCCGATGAGGCTGTTTTTTGCCTCCCTGTGCCATCCGATTCCTAACCACATGCCTGCAAATGACAGACACGAGACACAGCCACCGAGGCCTTCTGATCCAAATAAATCAAGCTCCTGCTAAATGGCATGTAACTGCTTTACACGGAAAAGTTCACCAGATTTACACAGTAACTTCAATTTGTAGTCTTTCCAGATCACTTGGATTTCAGTCTTTCAAGATTCATTTTAACGCAGATTTAAAGTAGAGAGACATTTCACCATCTGTTTTAATAAGTAATTTAAACTCCTACTCTAAGCCCCTGCCTCCATGTTTGCAAAACAGCACCAGCTTAAGCATGTTCCTCAGTCTTTGACTTGAGAATAGGTTCCCTGAGGTACCAGCGACACTGCAATATGGCCGCCGCCTTTGGAGGGTGGTGTAATGCGAGCAGTCTTTCTCTTCCGGGGCATGCGTCAAGCATGTACAACAGGATTTCTTTCCTCAGCAGGCTGGGATCTCAGTGGGGCTCACCTCGCATTTCTTCCTATTAAGTTTGCATTTCAGGACATCGATTCATCTCTGTGCTGGCCATGTCTTTGGGTTTAAGGGAGGGTCCCTTGACTGATCATTACCCGTGTGCTTTCTCTTTATGTTCCATTTCAGCTTCCTGAAAACTTAAATCTGAAGTTATCCAATTTTTGCTCAAACTCTCAAACGCTTTTTCTCAGTCCCTGCCGCCTGAACTCTGTCTAACCTTTACCAATATTCGACAAAGTCCTTAATGAGATTGTTTTATGTTGTTGTGCTAGAAAATTGAAAATGAAAGAGCTTTGATTTCTTAGTAGAACAATCACATAAGGGAATCTATGCACTCACTTTTATTCTTTATCTTCTAATTAGAGGATTGGACGTTTTAAAGAAGGAAAAATGAGGAGACTAGAGACTATTACAAAGGCATTATTTCAACTTTTACTTTTTTCCCTGTTTCACTTTTATTGCCACCTTGGCATGATTTTAATTTAAAATTAAGAAACCTGAAATGATCGTTGCTAATACAGAGAAATAAGAAGACTCATGTTCAGAGAAGAATTTTGAAGAATTTGAAAGCATAAAACAGGACATTGCCTCTCCAAAGGGTTAGTGACTCCCAGCCTGGTTGCCTGCCGCCTCCCCAGCAGATACCTCACTGTGATCCACCTATTCCCCTGGTCTTCTCATTGGCCCCACGCCCACGATCTGTGCTTCTCCCTATCATATCCATCACATTCCCTAATCCTTCAGTGAGAGTCTTTGAGGAGCCAGGCATTCCTCTGCTTCCAACAACTCCTGTTCCCCCTCTACTCCACACATTATGCAAATACCTGCATCCTGTAAGGCCTCGCTTCTCCTCGCTCCCTGTATAAAGATTTCCCAAACGTAGGACATCCCATATTGTTCTGAACTCCTCCTTTACATCTATTTTATCATTCAGCAAAGAATCAAGTACTGTCATGCAAATCACTCCATATGCATAGGTTTCGTCCTCTCACCTCGTTAAGGCTAACAGATACACACATGCATAGGTCTATATAAACAGATATTGAGAGATGGGAATGCATAGCTGAGAGAGAGAGATGGAGACTGCACCCTTCTGGGCATCATGACCAAACGTAACTGTCATGCATTGTGGAGGCTGTAAGGAGGAGGGGGGCCAAGCACTTGTTAAAAGAAAAACTGTAGCCGAATTACATTTTTAAGTGTTTAATTAAGCAAAGAACGATTCATGAATTATGCAGCCTCCTGAGTCAGAGTTGTCTCAGAGACACCAGCACAGCCACGTGGTAGAAGAAGATATGTGGACAGACAGCGGAAGTGAGGTACAGAAACAACCAAACTGGTTACAGCTTGGCATCTGCCTTATTTGAACAAGGTCTGAACAGTTGGCCACCTTTGGCCAGAACTCAGTGATTGGCTACAGTCTATTCACAACTCTGTTTAGGTTTTAGTTCATGACGTATAGAGAAGCCTTTAGGCTGAACTTAAAATATGTAAGGAGGCAGCTTTAGGCTAAACGTGATTTAACAATTCCCTGCTTTTGGTTATCCTCTCAATTTTGAGAGATTGAGCAGAACTTTAGTCATTGATATCACTGTCACCATTGTCAATGTACTTATTTGGTCTTGAAAATCACTGGGAAATAGCAGAATAGTGAGTTTTGTAAGGTGGGAACAAGGATTTCAGGTTATTTTTTGTAAAGCTTAGAGTAGAGGGTACCTCCTTACGATGGAACAAACAAACAAACAAAGAACCAAACCTGGCCTGTTCTAGGATCTATGAATTTCCTTAAAGTCTTAGTTTGATTATGTCACATTTAGCACAAGTGACTACACTTTGGTTTGCTCTGGTCTGTTGGGGCCTAGTGCATGAACTCAGCCCAAAACAATTGCTTCCCATTATTTTGCTTAAAAACTCCCTCCTTTTGGTCAGTTTCTCACTTAGGTGAGAGTGTGACCAAAACTTAGGGCCTTAGCACCACTCTCAGTTATCATCATTTTGGGTTTCTGGTCTCAGCATGTTGTTCACAGGTTATGGTACCCTTGTGATCACTCATTTCTTTCAGCTCTTGTCATCCCAGTTGAAGACAGACCATTTCACATTCTAGAGAAGGCTGCATGCGAACATTTAAAACTTTTGAAAAAATACAGTGCCCCAGGGGGCAACTATTATGACTATCAGGGGGATAATACCATGAGTTTGGAGGGTCCCCAGAAACCAAACCAACTAAAATAAAAAAGATCAAAGAATGAGCTAGATTAAGAGTCTACTCATTTTAAATAAGCAGTCTCTGTGTTAATCCCCTACAACTGAATCTCTGTGATACCCGATGTGATATATTTCTTCATGGACAACAAGAATCCAGCAGCTGCACAGACACTTTTCTGTTTAGCCAGTAAGTAAGTAATCTAGAGCAATTCTATTATTTAGCATAACTTTTATGGGAGAATATAAAATATTTTGTGTAACCATATCCTCTACAATAGAATCTGCTATAGAGCCTATCATGAGGGATGAATTTCTAATCATTGCCTCATTTACTCCAAATCATGGTAAAAAAGACCTAACAAAAGATCTCCTGGCAGTGTTATTTTTAATCCATTATGTATGTTAAGAGGTGGGAAACAATGTCTGTTTCTGACTGATTATGAGGCAACATATGTGCCATTAATGTTTTTCACCTACACTGGCCCTTCATCTCCCATCTATCAAGGTATAAGGTTATCCATGTCTAAAGCGAGCTGAAAAACCCTTCACAAATAAAATATACCCCATGAGTGCACACCACAGACCCCTTGCCACTTCTATCTTTCATAGAGGCATGAGCAAAGAAAAAAATTTGAAAAGTAAGAGTGTTACGATAGTAGAGAAGTCTTGATCTGTGATCCTGGGAAAAAGCTGTCCACATCAAAGATGCTGTTGTCTTATTTATTTATTTATTTATTTATTTTTGAGACAGGGTCTCACTCTGTTATACAGGCTGGAGTGCGGTGGTGTGATCTCGGCTCACTGCAGCCTCAACATCCTGGGTTCAAGTGATCCTCCCACCTCAACCCCCAGAAGTAGCTGGGACTACAGGCATGCACCTCCGTGCTTGGTTACTTTTTTTTATTCTTATTTTTTGGTAGAGATAAGGTTTTGCCCTATTGCCTAAGCTGGTCTTGAACTCCCAAGTTCAAGTGATCCACCCACCTTGGCCTTCTGAAGTAGGAATGCTGTCTCCTTCTGGGGAGAAAATTCCCTGGTTAGTTTTACCCTATGGTTTCTAATGGGTGTACAGTACCAAGACTGTGGGGAAACCCTTTTTGAGTTGTAAGATTATGAACCTCCAAATTTTGTTGTGATGTAGAAGGCAAGGGAAGTTTTTTTCACATGTTCAGCATCTTTTTTTAATTTTTTCTTTTTGAGACAAAGTCTCACTCTTGCCCCCAGGCTGGAGTGCAGTGGTGCGATCTCAGCTCACTGCAACCTCTGCCTCCCAGGTTCAAGTGATTCTCCTGCTTCAGCCTCCCGAGCAGCTGGGATTACAGGCTCCTGCCACCATGTCCCGCTAATTTTTTTTTTTTTTTTTGGTATTTTTAGTAGGGACAGGGTTTCACCATGTTGGCCAGGCTGGTCTCGAACTCCTGACCTCAGGTGATCCATCCGCCTCGGCCTCCCAAAGTGCTGGGATTACAGGCATGAGCCACCATGCCTGGCCATGTTCAGCATCTTAGTCAATTCAAGATAACAATATGACCAATGTTGTCATATATTTTCCCACTGGTTCTGATACCAGTTTTGTCTATCATCATTATTTCTCTCCATTAATAAGAACCCCCAAACTATTCAAGTCCATATCCCACTGACTCCAACTCCAACCAAGTTAATATCAGTCTTGACTCGTGACCCTCCATCACATTCTTTGTCTGTGCAGATCCCATGTATGCCACAGGGTTTGGCTCAAGTCCAGCATTATCCAGTATCCCTTCCCTTCATGGCTCATCTCCTTCTCCTTGTTTGGTGTCTATGTTTTGGGCAGTTCCTATATTCAATTTAGCTTCCGACCATATACAATCTTGCATTATTTTCTTAGTGTATAACACATCTACCTGCTGCCCACATTCCTGCTAATTTTAAAGTCCTTGAGAACAGGAATCAGACCTTCAATTGCCAAAGTGTCACCTGCTATATTTGGTTGACTGTTGAACCCTGAATAGATATTTATACATGCCTGATACAAATGTGTGTTGCATGAATGGGTGACCCCAGAATAGGAGAGACATACAAGAACTGGTGTTGAATACAAATAAATATCTCAATGAAATTATGTCATAACAGTAGCCAAAATAAACTTTGGAATCAGCTACTTTCACTGGTTTAGGGATGTATTATAACGTAATGATAAGTATACTACATGCTAATTAAAATAAGTAAAGGCAATTTCTCACTCTGATTATTCCTAAGTGTGTTCTGAATCCAGTGATTTCAGGAACTATGGAGCCCACCATTATACTTCACGTCAAGTGACTGAGATGTGATGATGGTATTGCGGAAAACGTGGCAAGTCCATAGGAGGATCATTGAGAGCCAAAATAAAACTAACTAAGGAAAGTTAGAAGGTATATTCTACTTTCTGAAAGAAATAAATCTTTTTTTTTTTTTTTTTTGAGATGGAGTCTCACTCTGTCACCCAGGCTGGAGTGCAGTGGCCAGATCTCAGCTCACTGCAAGCTCCGCCTCCCGGGTTTACGCCATTCTCCTGACTCAGCCAGAAATAAATCTTATAGCTACTGGAGAACTACAGTGATAACAGGAGGTATTTATCTGTCCATTTCTAGAGCATCGATTTGAAGTATGCAAGAAAACACACTTGTACTCAAAAGTCCCTTCCAAACATAGAAATCAGAATTTGTTACTAGTCCAAAAGCTATGCACAGATGGCCAGCAAATGTAGAATTGTAGAGGACTGATGAAGTAAAATAAGTAAACTTAACCAGACACTTCCTATATAGGCACTACATCCACCACTCTAAGTGTAATCTCTTATTTATCAAAAAGTTCTAAGACACAGATATCACTATCCCTATATTTAGAGATAAGAGAACTAACTTTCTCAGAAGGTGAATAATTTCCCACAGGTCACTCAATTAGTAATTATTACAGCCTGGAATTTAACCCAAGGCAGCCTAATCTTCAAAAGCAATTCATTTTTTCATACTGCATCGCCATTAAACACAAAACCAAATACAGAACAGATTTATTTTCTATATGTTTTGACTATTCCCCCAGTGACATCATTAGATGGAAGACTGTTAAAGTAGAAGCCAGAGAGCACAGCTCCTCCTCTCATGGCCTGTGAGCTACAGGCATCCCTAGTCTGCATATGTTATGTAACAGTTATTCCATTGAATGCCCATTTAGTCAACATGCAGTAATGAAATAAAATGTTAGCAGACAGAAATACTAGCTCCCTCTTCCAGCCATCATGACAGCAAAATCAAGGAGACAGGAACAAAGGAATGATTGCCAGGGTCTTCATCATCACATTAGCTGCCAGCAGGAAATCTGTGCCACTGAAAAGTGACTTTGACAACTCCTCCGTTAACAGACTAATAAACTCAGTTGCATGTCCTGCTATGACAATGGACAATTTTATTCCTTTTTATATTTTCTGCAATATATATATAGCCATCCAAAAGTCCTATTTATGCTAATACCTTAAAATTTGGAACTACAGCTATGCCAACTGAAGGATCATTTACAAGCTAGTTTGAGAGCAAATGGGGACGTAGTGTGAGGCTCTTTAAGAAATACTCTTTAAATAAAAAGCAGGATGCTCAATTCTTCCATCAAATTAAAAACGGGAAGTTTTCCTACATGATGGCTAAAGGGAAAGTCTACCAGAGGTTGTGGCCTGTTATCTGATTTGCTATCTTTCACTTTCCCTCAATAAGGAAGGAAAGGATATTAGTATATTTCAGGGTAGTGCCAACCATTTGAAAATTAGAACTCCATTCTCTCAATACTTATTTTGCATGAGCAATATTCCAGACCTGGTATAGGAGTTGGGAACACATACAAAAAAAAAACAAAAACAAAAACAAAAAAACAAAAGTGCATGGCCTCAAGGAGCTCAACCTAACGCCAGAGGAAGATCAAAAGTCAATTATTGCAACCACCTGTACACGTGGAGGTGACACCGGAGCAGAGCACTGAGTAGAACAGAGAACAGACAATTATCTGGAAGACAAGTCCCGAAGAACATTCCAGGAGAAATAACTTCAAGGTCAAAATACTGGAAAGATAAGAAAAACTGAGCATGCTCAGGGAATGAACAGTGGATCACAACTGCTATAAAGTGGAGATATATGGGGCCATGGCTGAAAATGGTTTGTGACCCAAGAGGGTTCCAAATAATGAAGGGCCTCACTTACTGAGATCAAATAGTAAAGGGTTTTCTTCAATAAGATTATAGAGAGCCACTAAACAATTTGAAGTTGGACAATGATATAATCAAAGTCACTTTTAGGAAACAACAGAAACTATATTTTAAAAGAACCCTGGAATTTCCCTAACAACTGACCTTGTCTAGAGCATGATATAGCTGAAAAATCTTGGAAAGAGTCACAATATTCAGGCTTTTGTCCTGCTGGGTTCTTGTACCTGACTGTCCTTGGGCTCTCCATATTAAACTGCTGTATGTCTCATGACTTTCCTCTGTACATTAAAGAGTACTTGCCTTATCCCTCACCAAGGTTGCAGTGGGAACAAAATGATGTAAATACATGAGAAGAAATCTATAAGAAAGGGTTATGATCATACTTGTCAGAGAGATTTCACGCCCATTGATTCATGAATTTATCCCAATAGCACTAAGCGGCAGATTCTATTATTTTCCCTTGAATATGGCAGAAATAAGGCTCACACTGCTGAAATAACCTGCTATACATAGGTCACAGTGTTACTGTGTTATAGAATTTTAAAGAATGGAGAAATGTATTCTGAATTTTGTCTCTGAATTACATAGTCAAAATATATTTGCAAGAATCAGAATGAACACACTGGAAATTCCTTCATTTCATGACAACTTAGTCAAGTCAATCATAGTTTTAAAAAATACTGATAAATTATACTGAACTATCACATTATGTCTTCATTTTATTATTGCTCACTACTTTCATTACTCTTTGAGTTGACTCATTCCAAATGAAAACCCAACTAATTAAACGACACCAAATGCTTCAAGGGGAAGCTGAAAGAGCTGTGATGCTTGCAAAACATTCCTCACGTTTTAACCTGTTTTATTTTTAAAACCTATTTGAGGTAACCGTGTAAATGAACACTTAGTGTTTTCTATAGACAAGATGTGGACTATCTGGTTTATGTAATTGTTATTTTGGGCTAGAATATTATAAAATGGTTAAGAAAAGAAATAGAAACTATTGAGTGAGATTATAGCACATTCTCATTCTGAGTCATGCTGCTAGAACAAATCAAAACAATTTTCCTTAGTGACCATTGTATAATCCACGTAAAATCCACACGGTATTCATGAGAAATCGTGGATCACAGAAAGTAAGTGACTTGCCTAAGGTCATTTGTGGCAGAGAGGATCTGACTCATGCAGGAGTCCCCCACTTCCTCCTACAACCCATCACTGGGGTTCCATTGGTGACGGTTTGCCTCTTGGTTTTTCTACTGATGGCAACACCTATGCCAAAACCTAACCTCTATTTGGTAGTCTATAGTAGAAAAAGTGTATAGTAGAAATCTATAGTAGAAAACGGCCATATGACCTAGTAGCATAGAAAGGATGCCTCTTATATGAAAATGTATTTCTAAACTTTTACCGAAATTACTTTATATACATGTAATAGATACCATTTAACCTGGAAATGCCCAATTTAGAATATTGTGCTAGAGATGTTGTCTGTTTCTTGCCTCTAATCCACATAACAATTGTGTAAAGGAGTTACTGTTATTTTAGAGACCAAAAACAACCAAGGCTGAAAGAAGTTAAATAATTTGTCTGATACTGGAGAACTACGGATAACCTCGATCTGTCTGGATCCAAAGAGGAGGCACAAATGAAAACTGTGTCTTCATATATTGAGGTTATTATGTATGTATATACCAGATCACTTCTTACTCATGGGACATACTAGAAGTTTGTATTTCTCTGGCAATTAATCTTCTGTTGATTGAAATACATTAGAAATAAGTGCTCGTTTTTCTTGCTCAGTATTCAAAGTAAATATCAATGATTCTCCAAAGGAAGCAACATCAGCAATTAAATTATATTCAGTTAATTATCTTCTCTTATACTTTGGAATCTTTTGTTGCTTGTAGGGGTTTGGAGCAAAGCTAAAACTTGTGATTACATTTCTTGCTCTTTATTAACCCAGTGTAAATATTTGAAGTTGGCTTTACTGTAACCTCAATTAACAAGGGGGTGGGGGAAAATGGAGAGAAAGTCATAGAGAAAGAGGAAGGAAAGAACAAATCGAACCAATTAACATGTAGGATATGACTGTGGGAAACTCTCAAATCACTGAAATGTATTCAAAAGGAAGAAAATCAATCCAAGGTGAATATACACCCTCCATTCCTTCCTTTCTCTGATAAGAACTCTTTGGATTAGTTTTGCTTTTAAAACCTGTGTGTTCCATAAAATATTTAAGAGTGCTCTTCTTTGTACTTAAGATGTAATGTGAAGAGAAAGTGTTTTCAAGCCATCTAGAACTAAGCTCAAACTCCACCGGTTCTGTGGCTGTAAGCATTTTGGCCATAAAAGAATGTTTACATTCAGTGATGGTCTACTATGTGTAAATAGGTGCCAAATATGCAAGAAGAAATGCATAGAACACTGGCAGTCTGCAAAGAAAAACAAGAAGCAGACAATTTTTATACGGTGGAATAAGTGCTATGTGAGAGGCTGATAAAGGAGCAAAAAGAAGCAATAGCTGCAAAAGACTCGCTCAGATTTCTTGCATCAGTTGACAGAGGTCCCTCAGGAAAAGACAGTGATAAGAAGTCTTTGTGGCCAAGAGATGTGCAAATCTGAAAAGCTAGTTGTTTGAAGAGCCGCCGGAGTCTAACAGGGTTAGAGCTAAGAATGTGAGATGACACGTGTTCAGCACTGAGAACGGCATATGGCACTTTCATAGGGCTCAACAAATGTTCATTCCTTTCCCCCTAGGCTAGAGCACTGGGTGAACCCCAAACATCCCCTGTGCTCATCCTTATCTTTGGTCCTTATTTTGATGCCCACCCTTGAAAAGCACCCTCCTGACACCTATCTGACTCCCCAATCCAGCCTTTATGCACAGGTCCGCTCTCTTAAGACTTTCTTTCTTTCTTTTTAAATTTTATTTTCGGTTTGGGGGTACACACATGCAGGTTTGTTCCATAGGTGAACACGTGTCATGGGGATTTGTTGTATAGATTATTTCATCACTCAGGTATTATGCCCAGTAACCAATAGTTATCTTTTCTGCTTCTCTCACTCCATCCACCCTGCCACCCTCAAGTAGACCCCAGCTGTTTCCTTTTAAGAAGACTTTCTCACAACCAGTTCAGCCTGCTCAGATCTCTCCCTCCCAGAAGTAGCATTCCCCCTTAGAGGCAGTCCTGTGCACTCAATTGCACAGTGCATTCCTTGTTCATTAACAGATTCAAGGAGGTTGGAGATTTTTTCCTGCTCTCAACGGCAGCGAATGCTTTTGAATCACCTCATCCTGACAAAACCTGGGATAGTCATGAATGAACACATTCTCTTGGATCAGCAAATTCCACTGCATTCCAATACTGCCACAGTCTTAGGCTGCCGACGAAAATTACTGATTTCTTTCTTTCTTTCATTTTGAATTAGCTTCCTCAGGTTGAATTTTATTGGTTTTCTTATTTCATTTTTCCCCCTTATTGTGCTTTTTTTCCATCTTCTCCCTAAACATCTATCCAGTCGTGTAACAATTACCAATCACTATGATGAAAGAGTGCTCGGCCTGTAATCCCAGCACTTTGGGAGGCCGAAGTGAGTGGATCACCTGAGGTCAGGAGTTCGAGACCAGCCTTGCCTCCATGGTGAAACCCCATCTCTACTAAAAATACAAAAATTAGCTGGTGTGGTGGCCTGTGCTTGTAATCCTAGCTACTCGCAAGGCTGACGTAGGAGAATCACTTGAACCTGGGAGGCGGAGGTTGCAGTGAGCCAAGATTGCACCACTGCACTCTAGCCTGTGGGTGACAGAGCAAGACTCTGTCTCACAAAAAAAAAAAAAAAAAGAAAAGAAAAAGAAAAAAAAAGTACTCAGCTCGGCGGTATATTATGTATCTAGACATCTCTGTGAATAGTCTATTCCTGAAACACCCCGCTTCTGACTCCTAGGTTACTTACACTTTCCTTAGTACTTTCTTTTCTTTTCTTTTTTTTTTTTTTTTTTTTTTTGGAGACGGAGTCTAGCTCTGTTGCCCAGGCTGGAGTGAGTGGCACGATCTCGGCTCACTGCAAGCTCCGCCTCCCGGGTTCACGCCACTCTCCCGCCTCAGCCTCCCGAGTTGCTGGGACTACAGGGGCCACCACGCCCAGCTAATTTTTTGTATTTTTAGTAGAGACGGGGTTTCACCATGTTAGCCAGGATGGTCTCGATCTTCTGACCTCGTGATCCACCCGCCTCGGCCTCCCAAAGTGCTGGGATTACAGGCGTGAGCCACCGCACCCATCCAGTACTTTCTTTCTTCATTTTGGTTATCACTCCTTCTTGATTGTATCTCTTCTTGACTCTCTTAAAATATTTTACTTTCAAGGTCCTACCCTTGGCCTACTCATCTACTCAAAAGGCTTCAGCAACTATACACCCACTGATTCTGATATTCCCCTTGGACCTCACTCCAGAGTTTTCCAGCTAATTCTGCACAGTGGGAAACTTTCCAGGCAAATACCGTGCCCCAAACTAGACTGAAATCCAACTACTAAATCTCCTCCTCTTTCTACACATCCTCTATCTATTTAAACAGCAGCTAGCATGAAACAGGAAATTTGTACTTGTCAGGCACCATGCTAAACATTTTAAGAAGATTGTTTTACTCAATCCTCATAACACTTCTTTGAAATGATTGCTCTTATTAGCCCCATATGACAGGGGAGGAAGTTAAAGCACATGGAGCTCACATGGCTTCTTGGCCTAGGTCACATATCTTGTAAATTGTAGGGCCTGTATTTCACACCAGGCTGTCACACTGAGACAGACCTCAGGACTTAGTCACTTCATTCTTCATCCATGAGGTCTTCCAAGTTAAAAAGCTGAAAGTCATCCTTCTATCTACTGTGTTCAATTTTTCTCTAAGTCTACTTGATCCAATTTTAGATATGCCTTTCATATCAGGTTCCTGCTTTCTGGCTTGTGCTGATTCTCATTATTTGCTGCCCACAAAATTGCAAATTGCATCCAGTATTTGTCCCTAGCACCCACATCTTCCATCTTCAGTATATGCTCCAAAGCACCGTCACCATTACATTTAAAAAAAAGAAACTGATGAACAAAGCAAACAACAAATATTAGCAACCCTATCCTCAACACTAAAATGAAACCAACAAACTGGCTGGCTGTTAGTTGGCCAGCGGAGAAGTAAGTTCCTTCTCAATTCATCACCTGCCTTTTCTACCCTGTTGCATTTCCTGCATCTCCTTCCCGCCCCCACTCTCCATTTCATCTTCAATTCTAGCTATGCCAGGTGTCTCATAGCCCCCACTTCGTTGCTTGACACTTCCTGTCACTTTGCCTTTGTTCATGGAGCTCCCTCTTCCTGCAAGGCCATTGTCTGTGCTCTTCTTCTTTCTCATCTCTCAAATCTCTGCTCAAAGGTCAATTATTTTGAGAACTTTCTCAAGAAAGTAACAATGCTCTTGCTACAGTAACTTGACATTGTTATGCGCACATGCCTCATAAATTCATCTTTTTTTTTTTTTGTATACATCAAAGAGTGGATATCTACTATGTGTCATGGATTAGAGGAGAGGCTGGAGACCCTGGGAAGATTCAGATATCATCCTGCTCTTATGGAATTCCCACTAAGAGCACACTGAGTTATCTTTTTCTGCTTAATCTTCTGTCTCACCATTTCCATAATAGCCTATATGCCACCAAAGCCATGAATGTGACTGGTACAAGTGTAAGACAGACATGTTTTCTCACCTAAATAGGTTTATAGTCTCAGTAGGTCATTAACATAAACAATATTAATGATAATAAAAGCGTTGCTTAATGTCATAAGACAAAGCAGGGTGTAAATTCAATTCTTCTTCTTCTTTCTTCTTCCTCTTCCTCTTCCTTCTTCTTCTTTCCCCTACTTCCCCTTTCTAGTTGCAGTTGAGAACAATTGCTAATAGCATTTAAGGTTAATGATGGAGATAAATATTTTTTAGATCTTTATGGGAAATGGAATAATATTTATTAGGATAAGCACTGACCTAAGCTTAGAGATATGAGCAATATTCTTAAATGAGTTCCCTTATTACCAGAATTTCCTACCCTATCCAACTTTTCATTTCAACCACTCAAATGCTATGCAGTCAAAGGACCATTTACCTACTGTTAAAGCTAGTGTTATACCTCTGCAATGATTACTAGAGCGTCTGATAGCCAGATGACTTGATATGCTTTGAATCAATACTTGGCTATTGACTTCCCCACAGAAGAAGCACTACATCAGGCTTGAAAGAAGAAGAAAGCTGACATCCTCTGCAAAGCTGAAACATGAGCTAAAGGGCATTGTTAGGATATCAGAGAGGCTACACTATTGAAAAGGGATTGGCAAAGGCTGAAACATGGTGAAAAGACCCTGAGCAGGGCACATGTGATTGTCATCAGAGATAAATATTGAGAAGATCAAGGAAAAGTGCTTGTATCACTTACTGGGTCTGTTCAACGTGACAGTCATCACTAAATTCATAGTTTAATGAATCAAATGTACATTCAAAAAGTTCTTGTTGAATGAAAAAAGAAAATTCTGTGGAAGCAATCTTATTGCTACAATACAAGTCATCTGAAAAAAAATTTCTTTTTAACCTGAAACTCACAATCAGGGTCAATAATAATCTCTATTTTAATATGCCACTGTGTTAGTAAAAACACATGTAAAATAGTTTTATAGGCTGGGCGCAGTGGCTCAAGCCTGTAATCCCAGCACTTTGGGAGGCCGAGACGGGTGGATCACGAGGTCAGAAGATCGAGACCATCCTGGCTAACACGGTGAAACCCCGTCTCTACTAAAAAATACAAAAAACTAGCCGGGCGAGGTGGCAGGCGCCTGTAGTCCCAGCTACTCAGGAGGCTGAGGCAGGAGAATGGCATAAACCCAGGAGGCGGAGCTTGCAGTGAGCTGAGATCCGGCCACTGCACTCCAGCCTAGGCAACAGAGCGAGACTCCGTCTCAAAAAAAAAAAAAAAAAAAAAAAAAGTTTTATAAGCTGTAGTAAACAATAATGGCAGAGAAGGTAAAACAAGATCTCAGAAAATAGTGATCAGAGTGTAAACTGTAATAAGAGTTTAGGAAAACAAGTTGGAAATATGGATCAAGATTCTTAAAACTATTCAGAACTTTTGAGTCAATAAAGCAGTTTCTGAGGTTTGTTTAAGTGAGCCATAGAACTTGTGGTATTGGATAATATTTAAATACAAAGATGCTCAACATAGTTCTGGTTACAATAATAAATATTTGGAAACAACACAGGTCCTCTGCCTCTCCCACCAAAATAGGAAAGACAAAGAAAAATATTAAGATGGTTGAATATAGAAACAAAAAAGTCTTGGGCTATTTATTTTGGAGTTCTTAAAATAATATTTATAGGTATGGCAGTAGCATGTGAAAAGCTCTAGTTATAATGGTAAGTGTGTTTCAGTATTCTCTGGGGAAAGTTCTTTTAGGAATCCCATGTGGTCTTCAGGAATGAATGACTAGTGCAAATCACATATTTTTTATTTCTTTTGAGCAAGGCAAGTTCTGCACTGTCCCAGAACACAGCATATATATGTCTACTATCGTATCTTAGCCCTTGACAGTCTGTTTTCGACAAACCTCCCTTTTTCTTTTGTCTATTTCAATTTCAGAAGTCCTCCAAGTCATTCTATTTCCTTCCATAATGCTTTCACGATTATTCTAGAACACAAAAACTTTCTCATCTCTCAGTCTTCTAGAACTGTATTTTCAATTATGATCTCACACTATTCTACTGTGTCTTAAGCAATATAAAGGAGGTCGTGAACGTCCCATCACCAAGTTTGTAATATGGAAGTTTACAAATGCCTTGCTTGTTTGAAGGTATAAATAAGATGCAGGATTTAGCATCTGGCATCAACAGGCAAAGTCCCTTGGTTTAAAGCCCAGCCTCTACCATTTACTAGATAATAGAACTTGTAGAATTTATATAAGCTTTCTGGGCCTCAATGTTCTCATCTGTAAAATGGAGATAATAACACTATGCATATCCCTTTATTGTTATGCTGTACTGATATCTATCTATCTATCTATCTATCTATCTATCTATCTATCTATGCCCTAATATCTCACAATCAAAAATCTGCTCCTTTTTATCTTAATTTGGATTCTTAATAAAGTAGATATAATATACCACGACCAAAATATACCCTGAGTACTTAGAAGCTTGGCTTTGATTATACAACCTTCTGAACTTGCACATTGTATTCAACTAATAACCGTGGTATCTATCTCTGGTAGTTGGAAAGCATTGAACTTGGTTGGGTTGCCAGGGATTGATCTGGTGGACTGCAAACACTGTTTTTATTCAGTTACTCCTCTGGAGAATAGAATTCCACTTTCAGAGAAATTTTCTAACCATAACAACTTACAAACATCATATGATAGTCTCCAATGGCACTTTATGGGGTAGATTTCCTCTTCATATGGGAAAGCTGCCACAGATGGGACAGAAATTGCCCACACATTCATCACCTTTTTCTTAAAAAGGTGGTTTTGAACGATGTACATTTGAAAAGTGACCAAACTAGCATATCCAAGTCCCTTATATATCATCAAGTAAGGATAAAAAGAAATTAAGACTGACTGAAGATATCTCTACTTTCGACAACAGCATGCTGTGTCTACACACTTCTGGAATTTCCATTTTGTTATTCCTTAGAGAGTCCATTGTGCCCAGCTCGCCCAGGCCCTCTCTTGTCCACAAAGGCTGGACAAAAAGCAGTTAATCCTATCTGTCCTAAGTCCGTCCTCTTGCTTCACATTTACTAGAAAGCACCAGCAATGAGGAGGGAAAGACTATTTCTGAAGAGCTTGACAAAACTAAGAGAATACTCAAGACATTATTATAAATAATTTATTAATCCAAAGAGTTTTTATTTTCTTATTTCGACTGTGGCCAGTTCCTTCAGTAAAACATCCCTCAACGCAGCAAGGAATCTGTCATTTCCACAAGTGCAGAATTTCAGGTCTATTTGTTTTTGTTTTTGCCAGAGAGTGCCCTGTGTGCCATCTTCTGCACTGCAGAAGCTCTCACCTGACCTGTGAGTGGGACCCATGCTTGCTGAGAGGGAGACACAAGCTTGCTGATGAAATCACTTAGTTTGCAAAATGACTAAAAACAATGGTCCTCACCCAACTGGGGGAGAGGGAAATTAGTTAGAGGGAGGACAAATATTTGAATTGCACGGAGTACTAAGGTGTGCTTGCCAAATGTCACAAATATTCAAGGGATTTTGACTGGTTCTGGCTGGGTGCCCAGAAGCGAGATAGAGTTTCACAAAGTCGCAGCCTACAGTGTAGGCATTGAGCAATTTCACAGAAAAGGAAATAGGAAGGTGTTTAAAAAAATGATATTTTTAAGGTTTTTGTGTGTTGAGTCTCCTGCTCATCGGGCTTGACAGTGTTCCTTTAAAAACCAGCACCTCACCTCCATTGATTTTCAACTTCACACTTTTTTTTTAAAGCTCGACATCTTCTATTTTTAGCCTGATGGATGAAGTAAATTAAAGGAGAACAGTATCCATAGAGATGAACTCCTCAAAAAATTGTTAAATTACTTTTGGAGAAAGTGAGCGGAATAAGCTTTAACCGTCACAGGAATGTTCTAATGTGATTTGGCTGAAATTAGGGTTGCTGTGACTTAAATCTTCATGTTTCCCTTGTCTTGCTATTAAATTGATGGCCATTTAAGTTGTCTCTGAACTTCTTATAGCGGCTCTGACATTACAATCTGGATAACCTTATGTGGGTCCTGCAGTGTTTCTCTATAGGTATATATTGTTCTTGGCTATTTGGTGATAATATTTTTGGAACCAGACTTAAAACTTAGAAATTGGTGTTCACTGGGGCTCTTAGATAAAAACACCTAATTTTAGCCTTAGATGAACCCACAAGAATTCATTAGTTTTTCTTCCTAGGACCTGCAAAAAAATAAAAGGATCCCCAAAGTGATAAATTCATATACGTATTCACATATAAGAACTAGGTAAAGGCCAGGCACGATGGCTCACGCCTGTAATCCCAGCATTTTGGGAGTTCGAGGCAGGAGGATCACAAGGTCAGGAGATAGAGAGCATTGTGGCTAGCACGGTGAAACCCCATCTCTACTGAAAATACAAAAAATTAGCCAGGCATGGTGGCGGACGGCTGTAGTCCCAGCTACTCGGGAGGCTGAGGCAGGAGAATGGCGTGAACCCAGGAGGCGGAGGTTGCAGTGAGCCGAGATCACGCCACTGCACTCCAGCCTGCACAACAGAGTGAGACTCCACATCAAAAAGGAAAGAAAAGAAAAAAAAAGAGCTAGGTAAAATTTAAATTCAATCTCTGTTATTCCAGTGTTCTTTTCACTGTTCTAAATTTCTTTTTAATTTTATTTTTATTTTTAATTTTTGTGGGTGCAGAGTAGGTGTATATGTTTATGGGGTACACGAGATATTTTGGTACTGGCATACAATGCATAATAATCACTTCATAGAAAATTGGGTATTCATCCCCTCAAGCATACCCCTTTATGGTATGAACAATCCAATGGTACTCTTCTAGTTACTTTGAATTCTAAATTTTTCAGTAGAAAAGTTTTAATAAGTTTTTTTTTTTAATAAAGCCAAACAATTTTTTTTTGTTTCTGTAGGCAACTAACAGCAATAACTACATACTCCCCGATGACCAGTGGACTAGAAGACTAGTTCTTCTATAATTTGATCAGACTTCCCTATGGACATCATCAGTGAATCCTGCTTTGAAGGAATGGAGGAGGCTAAGGAATGGCTGAGAGGTCTTTAAGGATGAGAATATCAATGTCACTTACCTTTCCAACCCTATTGACATCTACCATGTTCTTTCTGAATCTCCAAGTCCCAGCCCAGCAACAGCAGGCATTTAAGAAAAACTGGCAGGAGCTGTCCCAGAATGATAGTTCTCACTGTAGTCCTCAGAATAGCTCCAGGCCTTGGCTCTACTCTTATGTCTAGAAAATGTTTATCTTACCCTTCTACCTTCTAAGCCAATTTCAAATTCCTAATTTTTCATGAAATGCTCTACAGTTCCACACAGCGCTTTCAGAAGTATCTTTCTCAATCACACTTACAGTCCATAGTTGGGCATACATTTCTCTGACTGGCAAACTTTCTATACTTTTTCATGTGTTTTCCCCTACCCATGGTCTCAATAAGACTATACAATTATAAAAATCAGGGCTGGGCCGGGCCCAATGGCTCACACCTGTAATCCCAGCGCTTTGGGAGGCTGAGGCAGGTGGATCACGAGGTCAGGAGTTCGAGGCCAGCCTGGCCAACACGGTGAAACCCCGTCTCTACCAAAAATACAAAATTTAGCCGGGTGTGGTGGCAGGTGCCTGTAATCCCAGATATTCAGGAAGCTGAGGCAGGAGAATCACTTGAAACCAGGAGGCGGAGGTTGCAGCGAGCGAAGATTGTACCACCGCACTCCAGCCTGGGCAACAAGAGCAAAACTCTCTCTCTCAAAAAAAAAAAAATAATAATAATTAATTAATTTAAAAAAATCAAGGCTCATATTCTTTACTTGTTTTTTATCCCTCACTCCTTATCCTGTGTATACTCCAGCCTACCTCTGTCTCACCTCTTACCACTCCTCCTCATTTTCAGCACCCTCCAGTCATCTGGAACTATTGGAAAATTTTGATTTTCCACAGAGCAGAGGACCCCTGTGCTTTATGTCTCCATTTGTTTCTTTGCTTCTGAGTATCCTTTTTCTTTCTTTCTTTTTTTTTTTTGTTTTTTGTTTTCTCCTATATTTCTACAACAAGATCAGCTCAAGTCTTCTATTTGAAGTCTCCCTAACACTGGGCTTGACAGGCAGTCATTAGCACTTATCACCAATATTCAGGTTCTCTTTTCTCCCCTTCCATGGTAAAAATTGCACTTCAGCCCCTATTGAAGTTGAGTGTGCCCACAGGGCTTTATTTGGCCAATAGAATGTGAGTGGAAGTAATGTTTTCTACTTCCAGTAGAAGCTTTGAAAAGCTACTGCATGCTTCCCTGTGCCTCCCTCCCTGTGTTTCCGCTTACCACAGCAACCTTCCAGATAATAGAACTTTGTTACCATCTAAGAATGAGGACAAGGTGGAAGAAGGGCCTCTGTCATGCTTGATGGGCTTGTGACACAGGCATGGCGTGGACCTTGTTACTTACACCACAGAGATGTTAGTTTGTTTACTACAGCAGCCTAACAACTCATCAAGACAATGCAATTGACTTAATAGCTCCCTCTTGTGTGCCTATGGCACTTTCCCTTGCTTCCACCTTAAACTTATTCAACTGTGTTGTCATGATCCCATTTCCTGTCTGTTTTGCTGGCAGACCATAAACTCCACAAGAATATGGCTTGTATCCATGCATCCTCTGTGCCCAACAAAGTGTTTGGTATATGATAACCTCTTAAAACATACATGTTGAATGAGTCAATAAAACATGCCTGCCCCATGCTAAATAGATCCTGAAGTTAACAATGGTATTCCTGGAGTTTTGTCCATCCCACCAGGGGCAGATGCTCAATTTACTCACAGTTGTGGCAGGTGGCACCAGTGTAACTTGTGTCACTGCAGTTACAATAGAAGGTGGTCCAGGACTGGGAGCAGCTTCCTCCATGTTCACAGTAGTTTGGCAAACACCTAATGAAAGAAAACATAAATGAAAAGAACCAAATCAACTGACAGAAAGGGGAAAGCAAAAATGCCTCATATCCAACTGCCTCAGTTAATAGTAGATATTGATTTGCTATACTCCCATACCTAAGGCAGGTTGAATGACGTCAAAATAGCATGAGTATTACAGTTTTACCACAAAAGGTAGAATCACCTTGCATTACTGGGCAATGTAAGTCTCAGAGCTGATGTAGGTATTTAAGTTAAGAATGTTATTATTGAGGCAAATTCATGTTGACTTAAAGTTAATTTGAAGCGGCCAGAATTTGTAAGGTTTTTCACTTACCAAAAAATAAAATGTATAAAGATCATCATTTTACATTTTTTAACGGTTTTGCATTTTTAAAGGAGAGGCAGATAATTGAGGTCATTGTCCTCATGCTTCTTTTTTGGGGAATGACCAGGTATCTATTTTAAACTGCACAAAGACAACATGAAATTAGAAAAGATGATACTTGTGTATCTAAAATGCAAGGATACTTTATCATTTGTAAAAGTATAAATGTTATCTTCAAAACAAAGGCTTCACTACTTAAGGCCAAAATAATATGGCTATTCTGAAAAATATTTTTACCACACACATAAAAAACTCTATACAATATTTATATAATTTGAATCAGCAATCACACTGAGATGACCCTTTCTTAAGGCTATTGTTCAAAATATGAAAAGTATATATGCTAATGAGTGTTATTCACAATGATGCCATTCATAATGGTGAATCGACATAAGTGTCCAACATTAGAAAATTACCTAGGAAATCTGTAGTACATAAAATTAATGGACTATCATAAAACTACAACAAATGATGTGGACAAAAGTGATTATAACAGACCAGGACTAGATTAAGTAAAAGTTTAACATACGAAGCATGAACACAATCAAATAAAACACAGCCTTTATAAATTTCAAAAATAGTGGAAAGGAAAAATTTTTAGAATTAGTTGGGCTAATGGGAGTGGAGGTAACGTTTATTTCTTCCATACAGAAATCACAGACTTTAGGGAGACATGTATCTGAGTTCAAATCCCATTTACTACATGATGCCTTTGGGTTATTCTCTGCACCTCTTATACTGCTGCCATTAAGAGATAACCTGGCTGGTGCTCAGTAAATGTAGTGAATAAAATTAAGAGTTAAAACAATGATACATACCATAATTTTTGAAAACAATCTTTATAGGGCCTGAGAGAGTATAGGAGAATAAATTCCGTGAATTTAAAAAGAAAGAGGGTGCAAGCAATGAAGTTACAGAAGTGGTATGTAATACAATAAATAGGTTCATTGTGAAGCCACTAAGAATCTGAGGCAAGCAAAAGTAAGATGATTTACTCTGACTGCCCTATATAGGTAGGAAAGCCTCCAGCAATGATTGTTTCAAAGCCCAGAAACGAATATTCCTGCATATGTTCAGATATATTATTAGAAATTTTCTGCTCAGCACAGCAAACATACAATTGTGCTGACGGGGCTTATGTTTGGGAAAAGCTTGCTGATAACTTTATGGTATTCAAGGATAGCCTAAAGTACGGGAAAGATTTAAATGAAGGGCCCATAGTTTTGCTATAGAATGTATTCACACAAAACAGCCAAACAAACAAACGAACAAAACAGTGGTCCTCTCTCTATTCAAATTCTACCTCTCCTCTTTATTCCCACCCACTCTCCTGGTCTTGATGGACAGGAAAGGCCACAGGCTTCTCACTTGGGTAACTCGGAGATCCTCTCCTGCTCTATGCCTGTCCTCGGAGCGAAGTTCCAAAAACTTAGAGCCTTGATGTCCTCATCCAAGTAAGGATCTCTTTCTCCAGGCATGTCCTGAGGAGATCCTGGGGGGCTAGCACTGTTTTGAATGCTCCCTGTCCCCACATCCTGCTTTCTTTCACATCCCGGCATCTCCCTGCTTCTGAAATACTGCTTCTCCTGCAGTTTACCTTTTGCCATAATTTCCTCTTCTGAAGCTGCTCAGTTTTTCCATGACCTTTCCATACTTCCTTTTGCCCCATCCCATCCCCCTCCGCACAGCACACATGTAAACACACACAGAGATCTCCATAATGAGCAAATGATAGTATTATTGCTGCCCTCCTCCAACAAGAAAGAAATTGCCTTAAGAAAGAAAAACGGAACAAAGCACGCTCAATAGGTGCTTATTCTGTAGTTCTTTTGTTTCGGGCCCCAAGAATGTTCAGGGTTGCCTTTGTTTGGCGGCTGAAACTATAAAATAAAAAACCCAGACATTCTCAGTGGTCGTGTTTTCAGACATAAGAAAGTTTGTCTGCAGTGAAAGAGAGATAGAATAAAAAGATATGCTGACATGCAGCATGCGGCAAAAAAGGGACACGCCAACACTGTGTGGTGGGTCCCTGCTGTTCTTGAGACTTCATTGCACCCATGAACTTCCTGAGGACTGGCTATTCTCATCTATATTGGATTCTGTGAAATAGCCCAACCCTTTTCCAGGAAAATCCTCATTGCAATTAGGCTAGTTCGAGCTGGCATTCTCTTACTTTCAACTAGAATTTTAACTTTGAGTAAGAAAGAATATTCGTAATTACAAAAAGAAAAAGAAACATTTTCCACACTTTAATTTTTTTTTTTTTTTAAATGAAGTCTTGCTCTATCACCCAGGCTGGAGTGCAGTGGGCAAGATCTAAGCCCACTGCAAACTCCACCTCCTGGGTTCCAGTGATTCTCCTGCCTCAGCCACCCAAGTAACTGGGATTACAGGCGCCTGTCATCATACCTGGCTAATTTTTGTATTTTTAGTAGAGACGGGGGTTAGCCATCTCTTCTATGGGTTGGCCAGGCTGGTCTGGAACTCCTGACCTCAGGTGATCCACCCGCCTCGGCCTGTCAAAGTGCTGGGATTACAGGCATAAGCCACACCGCACCTGCTCCACTTTAAATATTTTTAAAACAAAAGATTGCAAAATCCACTTTGGCATGTAGGGAGAAGGGTTTAGGCAAAAACTCTAAGAAATATCTGGGCACTTAGAACACATTTTTATTAACTTACTAGAAACTTATTTGTCTATGGTCACTCAGAAAAACCAATGATGCATTCCTGGAAGGGTAAAAGAGTACTTGAGTAAGGAAAAATCTAGTTTTCCCAGAATTAGAAAGAAAAAAAAATACTAATAAATGAGCAGGAGAGTTGCCTTCAAGCTTGGTTCATTTTGGTTCAATGCACACTGTGATTAGAAAAACTCATCTGTAAAATAGACGCTTGAGATAGAAGATGCGTAACACCAATTTTCTTATTTAAAAGGGCAGTTTTACGAGTATAGTTTCCATGTTCTTTAATCAGTTCGTTTTAACTGGGCTTTTGTTTCTTTCTCTATGTGGCATAAACGGAGCATCGAAGACATTAGCCCAGAAAAAGACCCATCATAGAACTGGGAAGTGAAAAGAGTCAATTAAGTGTGAGGGCACTCACTCTTTCAGGTGTTAGGCTCTTAATCCAAACTGCTAGGAGATAAACACATTGAACGTCTGTCTTCTAAAATCCTAACGATATTGCATCTGTAACTGCATCTGGATGGATGTGACTTCCTTTGGTGCACAATGTTTAATAAAGAAAGCTTTCGGCATGGACACAACGACTTTCCTCTTACTCCCCAAAGCCCAGACAAGCTAGCATGGTGATGTGTCCCAGGAAAAACTCAGATAGTGTGGCAGACACATTGGAAGCTCTTAGCTTCTGTATAAAAGCAGAATGTGCATTGTCTTAAGGGAAATGAGAGAAAGGGTTGAAAGAAAGAGAACAGATAGAAAAGAAAGGAGAAAAAAAAAGTCAGAGGGTTAAAAGTCTGTATAATGTTTATCCAAATAAAAATTTCTTCCAAAAGAGAAGGATCATTGCTAGGTGGGGCTATTGACAATCCGGGTAACAGGTAAAGTGAGAAGGTTCATCTAGAGTGGTCCATGTACCTAAGGTCACAGTCCATCCTACAGAGGTACATGGTTTGGGCCTCAAGGTGGTGGTTTTGTGTTGTGTTTGGCTGTTCATGGGAAATATGAAGAAACAGAGTATTTCTCTTTAAAGGCAAATGCACAGCAATGGAGACAGCCAAAGAAACGGCTTCAGAGCAGAGAGAAGATTTTGTAGGATGTTGGGAGATGGAACCACTAGGTAGACTAGAGACAGAGATTTGTGAGTATTTAAACCAGAGGCAAATGCACAGCAATGGAGACAGCCAAAGAAACGACTTCAGAGCAGAGAGAAGATTTTGTGGGATGTTGCGAGATAGAACCACTAGGTAGACTAGAGACAGAGATTTCTGAGTATTTAAACCGGAGTCCAATTTCAAGCATCCTGGCAAGCACACTTTCAGCTGAACATGCTCTCTCTACATGAGCGTTAGGAAGAACAAAAGGACCCCCGCAGCTTTCCTTCAGGAAGATCAGAGTGGGTATTTCTCTGTAACTCAGCTTTAACTGGGGCCCGGCTGAAGTTTCCAGCTGGAGTGGATGAGGCCTGGGAAAAGTGTGATGAAAGCAAGAGGAATCAAGACAGTTCAGGGAAATGCAGTCTGTCGGTTTGTTTTTAATTTGGAAAGTTTCACAGAAGACATATGAATTTTTGGCTTCTTTTCAAGCAAAAATAAGATGACTGAGCAAAGTCAAAGCAAATCTCATGGCTACACACGAGAGACTTCAATGTTTAGATTTGAGTTCAGCCTTTGCTGGTGAACTCCAGACTTCTCTACGCAGCTGTCTGCTGGACAGCTCCACGTGAGTGTCTAATAGGTATTCCAAATTTTGTGTACCCAAACTGAACTTTCCAGTCTCCTCTCTCACCCTGCCCCCACCACCTGCTTCACCTGTGTTCTTCACTATCACAGTTGATGCCAACACCCTCCTTACCAGTATCCAGGTTCTTAAACTTGGAAGATCCTCTCCTTCTCTCATAGCCTATATCCAAGATGTGAGCAATTCCTGTTGGCTGGGCCTTCAGAAGCTGTCTTGAATCTCACTACTTATCACCCCTCCCCTGATGCTGCTCTGGTCTGAGCCGCAAGCATCTCTCACCAGAATAACGGCAATTATCACCTAACTGGTCTCCCAGCTTCCATCCTTGGTCCCTTCAATTAATTTCCAACACAAGAGCAAGGGGGACCCTATAAAAACCTAAGGTAGATTATTTTAAATAGCTCTCCTCTGGCTCCCTATTTTATCTAGGGCAAAAGCAACATCCTTAAAATGATCTTCCAGTTCTTATTGATCTGCTCCCCTTAACACTCTCAACTCACCCCCACTCTTTTCCCTTTTCTACAGCTGCTCCAACCATGTTGACTTTGTTGTCCCTAAAGCACACCAGGAATGCTCCCTTGTCAGGGTTCTTGTGCTGGAATTCCCTCTACCCAGAGTGTTGTTCCCCAGATATCCCCATGGCCCATGTCTCAGCTCATGTTCCTGCTCAAGTGTCACCTCAAAGAGCCCTGCCACCATCATGTTATTTAATGTTGCAAACCTTCCTCACTGTTTCCCTGGAACCTCTTTCCCTGGAATCTCTTTCCCTGCCATTTTATTTGTCTTTAGCATGTATTACCTTCTAACACATTAGATATTCTGCTTATGCATCCGTTTATGATTCAGTGTCTGTCTCTCTGAAAATGAACATTAGCTCCAGAAGAGCACTGTTTGTTGTCTGTTTGGTACACTGATGTACTCAAAGTAGTAAGCAAGGTAGGCACTCTATAAATGGTTGTAGATTGATTGAATGAAGGGACGGACATTTCTGGGGTGCAGGCCTCTGTTAGGTAAGCCTCCTCAGTTCATCACAGCCTCACTGACCTTCACTCATTTGCCATTACCTGCATGCTCCTGAGCAGCTAAGTAAGAACTCAGTAGGAAAGAGGGCAGGCAAAGGAGCCTCATTTGTGTGTGTGTGTATGATTTTTTTTTTTTTTTTTTTTTTTTTTTTGTGGTGAGACAACAGTAACACAAGGAAAAAGAGCCTTCTGTGCAGCCACAGGCAAGGAGCAATTGAGAGAGGGAAGAGAAACTCAGGTTTCTCTGAGTGGAGAAGTAAGATAGAGACCATGAATTGGATGTTCTTTAGTGGCCACTTAGGGATGCAAGTCAGTAATGCAATTCCTTTTGATTACTTATATCCATCGAGCTGTATTTTTGGGCCCTAACAACTTTATGGCTTAAGTACTTAGAAAGATAATTGTCCTTTAATTGGATCAGAAGCAGAACCCTTATGCATGATGCAACTTAGAGCTTTTTTTTTTTTTTTTTTCTTTTTTTGAGGAGGGGGGCGGTAGAATATCTAGCATTCCTGATAAAATCTGTGTACAATTTTGATAGATTTTCATGAGATTAAAAAGTCTGCTGAAAAATTCAATTTACCTATCCTGCTCACCTTGATCCTTGTTACCTTTAACCAAACCTGACTTTCTGATCTCCTCCCTCACCCTGCCCCCACCGTCTACTTCACCTGTGTTTTTCACTCTCACAGTTGATGGCAATACCCTTCTTACCAGGATCTAGGTCCCCAAACTTGAAGATGCTCTCCTTCTCCCATAGCCCATATCCAAGATGTGAGCAATTCCTGCTGGCTGGACCTTCAGAAACTGTCCTGAATCTCACCACTTATCACCCCTCCCCGATGCTGCCCTAGTCTGAGCCACAAGCATCTCTCAGCAGAATAACTACACTTTTCAGCTAACTGGTCTTCCAGCTTTCGTTCTCGACCCCTTCAGTTAATTCCCAACACAAGAGCAAGGGGATCCCACAAAAACCTAAGGCAGATCATATTGAAAAATACAATAACCTTAAACTAGCTTTATGACTATTTAAGTAATTTTTAACCAAACATCTTTTTTTTCCTTCCTACAAAATATCTCCACCAAGAGGAAATTTTGATCTTGACTTTCTTTAAGGCCTTTCCCTGGCCAAAAAGTTTGAAAACACTTTGACATGTGTTCGCAATCACATCTGGGATGTTGCTTTAACAGTATTATTTCCCCTGTTTTACAGATTTAAAAAGTGAGACTAGGTGAGAGTGAATAACTTGCCCAAGTACAAAGTGACAGAGTCAGGAAGGTGAAGCGTACTACCTGTCACTGAAGTCTGTACTTTGGAGCACTGCACATCCTCCTTCAAACAAATGCCAGATCATCTCCCTAAAAGTGATACCTAAGCATACATCTTAGGCATCACTTCTGCCAAAGTGAGGGCTAGGGGGCTTTGCATATTTTCTCCACTGATTCCAGACACTGTTATGCAATGTGGAGTTGTCACTTTAAATTTTTTTAAAAGATACTTTTTTGGTAGGAAAAGGGATCTTAATATGACAAATGGATTAATTGGAAATAAAATTACACGAAAGAAAAAACATGTACGTTTGCACAATTAACAATGATATAGAATTTATTCTATAAATTTCCAATGGGAAAGGAAGATGTCAATTCTGTTTTCAATCCCTCTTCGCTACTAGTTTGTGACATCTTCAAAATAGATTAACCCAGAAGACAGCCTCTGCCCCTGCCCTGCTCTTGTGGTTTACATTTTTTTGCAGACGACAGAGAGTTTTTCTGTGCCCTAAGCCTATGTGAGTTAACATGGTTGCTTTCTCGTTCTTACTACTAATGTCAGAAAATTTTAGACTCTGCCTGCTTTTAGCAGAAAGACCTTATTAGTTATCATTGCAAGCCAAATAAAGTCATTTAACCTACCACACATTTTTATTGCATGCCATTTAAATTAAACTTAAGTTGTATAATCCCACAAGTACAGAAAAATGTAAGAGTTCATCCATGTGTATTAAGCAAATGGAAAATTCATAGAGGATCCATATTTGGTCTTTGAATCTAGTGACATGGGTTTCGTGGTCAGCCAGCTGTGGATGTTACGGAGCCCTTGCCTGAGCTTCCACACACAGGGGCCAAAGATCTCCACCACAGTCACCAACACTGACAGTCTCAAATCTTCATCACTTAGCACATTATGTGTCTTCCTCAGGCATGCAATTTTTAAGCCCAGAAGTTTCCGAATTCAGCATCAAAAGTTTAAAATAATCAGAACGATGGTATGAATGTTTTTGGGGTAAAGAAGTATGGTACTGAAAGAGAAAAAAGGTCACAAAACTGGTCCTGGACAGAAACTTCTGTGTGATGTAATTTTCATTTTTCTCAGGAAAAAATCAGCATTCCCAAGTTAAAAAAAATACTTGAGCATATTTACGATGAATTTTAACAGGGTTAAGACTCAGTATCAGTTGACTATCAGTCTTAGGAAGAACCTTACCCTTAGAATCTTAATGTCTTACCTTAAGTCATGAAGTTTAATAATCATTCACTGAGTTTTTAATCTTTAAATTTTTCTAAAAACATTAAGTCTAACAAGGAATATCTCATTTATCTTTTCTCTCATAAAGGTCCCCGGCCAAGAGAGAATTTTTGAATTGGCCGGCTCCAGTTCTTGTCTCTTGTAGGAAGATTATAATAAAACTTTGACTATATTTTAATAGTCCTTTAGTGTTTGTAGTTTGTAAGAGAACTTGGCCTATTTGAGTATAATTCTTGTAAACTTCCATTTAAAATGTGTAAGGCCGAGCTCAGTGGCTCACTCCTGTCATCTCAGCCTTTTAGGAGGTCGAGGCAGGAGGATTGCTTGAGGTCAGGTGTTCAAGACAAGCCTGGACTACACAGGGAAACCCTGTCTCTACAAAAAATTCAAATAATAGCTGGGTATGGAGGTGCATGCCTATACTCCTAGCTACTTGAGAAGCTGAAGTGGGAGGATTGCTCGAGCCCAGGAATTCACAGCCACAGTGGGTTATGACCTCACCACTACACTCCAGCCTGGGGGACAATGTGAGAAGACCCTGTTTCAAAAAAAAAAAAAAAAATTACAAAATATATGAGACAACTGATTTAGATCTTTAATTGAAATCTTCCTTAGTAAAAAACCTAAGACAGAAGTTCATTTAAGTTAAATGTTTGTTTTCTGAATGTTTAAGATTGACAAATGTTCGTCACATTCTGTTTGTTAATTAACAAATCAATGAACTTGGAAAGTTAATAAACTATATCGTATATGAAGTTTAAAGTATTTGAAGGTACTTAAATAACTAAATCCAAGATTAAACATTTCCAAAGGTCCCTTAGACCTGATAGCTAAAACCTGCTAGATGTATAAATAGAATAAGACATTATAAGCTGAATTTTAAAAAAAGAAAAAAAAAATTTAACAAGGATTTTAAAATGTTAAGAAACTCGACATCACTTTTTTAAAACCAAAAATAAACCTTGCTACAGTCTGTTCTGCATACAAAAAAATCATCTTTTGCGGGGACCAGAACACTCCCATCGGCACCTGCCTTGGTTCACAATTCTGTTCTTACATCCCACCTTTGGCCCTCATGTCCCTGGGGAGAAGCTCAGCTTCTCCATCAGGCTCTGCACAATGCTCAGGAGCTGACCCTGGGAGCCACTTCCATTTGTTCAGTCTGGAGCACTGAATTCTGCCTCTAGTTTCCCTTCCTCTGTCTGTCTCCACAATGGTTACTTTTTGGTGAAAATAACAGGTTTTAGATTTAATCTATTTGCCAAGTTGTTCTCCCAAATTCCCTAAGTAGTATTTTGATAAATTTGTTTATTCAAAATTGGAAAACTCTGGATTTTATTTTTCTTAATTTGCAAATATTTACAGAAAAACATTTTGCATCATTTTATTTGCATTCTTTTTTTTGATACTGCATAATCAATCCTTTTATTTCCCTTATTCATTCTAACTTTGTATTTTTATATTTTTTTTGAGACGGAGTCTTGGTCTGTTACCAAGGTTAGAGTGCAGTGGCGCTATCTCGGCTCACTACAACTTCCACCTCTTAGGTTCAAGTGATTTTCCTGCCTCAGCCTCCCAAGTAGCTGGGATTACAGGCAAGCGCCAGTGTGCCCAGCTAATACTTTTATTTTTAGTAGAGACTGGGTTTTGCCATGTTGGCCAGGCTGGTCTTGAACTCCTGACCTCAGGTAATCTGCCTGCCTCGGTCTCCCAAAGTACAAGGATTGCAGGTGTGAGCCACCCCGCCAGGCCCAACTATTTCTTCTTGGAACACATTGCCCCTTTACAGCCTTTGCCAGTGTTTTGTGTTATACTACTTTCTGGTCATGCAGCATATGAAGAACATTGCCATAATGCCATGGACACAGTGGCATTTTAAAAACTTAACTCATATATCTGCTTTGACCTAGAATTCTGTTTCTTTCAATAATGTCCCAGAAATACATTTTTACACATACAAAAACAATGTAAAATTATTGTCATTGATAATACTTAAAAACATAATTAATGGATAATCTACCATTTGGGGGATGGCTAAATAAATGATAGTACATCCATACTGTAGAATGCCATGAGACATTAAAACGAATAGTACGTCTGTACGTAAGGAGATTGGAAAATTCTTCAATGGATTGGAAATATGTTAATAGTGGTTAACTGTGGGAATATAAATACCATCTCATTTTTTTATATTTCTGCTCATGGCTTTTACAATGAGTCTGGAAAGAAATGTTGAGATATTTTGTTTTAGTTTGTATATGTGCATGTGTGCGTACATAAACACGCACACATATATATACACACAAATATATAGATATACTCACACATAGACATATGTGTGCATGTGAGTGCATGTGTGTATATGCTTGCTATCGAACAATGGTAAAGGGACATTCATGCAGCTGAGGGAGGAAATGGTCTGTAAAAAGAGAGAGTCAAGCTGTCCTAAGGCACATTCTAAGCCCAGGAAAGAGACCAGCTGGACAAAAGAAGATGTTCAGATGTAAAGAAGATGTTCAGATATAAAGAAGATGTTCAGATATCTGAGGATGGACAATCTACCTGGAAAGGTGGGCACTGGATATTTATCACTGCCAATGTGTTCAATGGCCCCATGAGATGCCAGGCCTGTCCTGGTGTCATTGCCTGGATGCAGCTGTCATAGTACCCAAGAGGTGTATATTGGGGTCACCTTTTCATGTGAAGCTCCTGAGACTCAGTGAGTTCCAGATTTCCAGTGACAGCAGAGTGAACATTTAAACCCAGGTCTAACCGACTGCCCTCTATGTCCCTCATCAAACTCTAGAAATCAAATTAAATGGGGACGGCCTTTGCCCTTTTGGATAAAGCTCATCTGATAGCACACTTCTCATGATCACCATTCATTATTGCCCCCCATTGATTCATGTACATTCTAAGTCTCTTGTAAAAATTAAAAGAAAATGGTCCTTTGTCTAAGAAAATAAGCACAGTGGTTAACTGTGTGTGCCCAAGTGGCCATTTTTATTGCAGTTATTTAAACATATTAACTTTTTAGACTCATGCCCACCCCCCTAAAAAAATCTTCAACCTGAACACATCTTGAGAAAATCATCGGTTAAAAGACAACAGCATAAAAAATATACTCAGGGTACTTAAATAAAAACTTATGGAAATAATTTTTCCTCACCATTAAATTTCCCTCTTCTCCATTTCCCATAACAGACTAAAATGAATAGGACACCAAATGACAGGACTTTGAAATTCCCAAATGTTCAGATAAATGATTCTCTATACATGAATCTGAATGTATTTATGCTCCACAGAGTAACCTCCCTTTTAAAGAATTCTCATTCCTTCTTTATACAGCTGAAGGTCAGTTTAATTTCTATATGCTTTCCTTGGAGACAAAAGAACAAAACATTTCAATAGTTCTCAAAATGCAAGCTGACTAATGTAAGCTGTGTTATGAAGCTCATACATTAAAAATCAGCTAGGTTGAGTTCCTTTGTTTGCTTTAATTAGCAGCCAACTGCATTGATCTTGTTTTGGTCAGAGAGCTTCTCTGAAAGCTTTTGAAACCTATTTCTGTGCCTTTCCATTCTAACAATTATCATAATCCCATTTTACCCCCACAGTTGGATCTCCATTATAATTGAAATTTGTTGTAATTACAGCAGATGCAGACGTTAAGGAATTAAGGAAATAAAAAGAAAAGTGTCAAAAGTCAGTTTCCTAAATTTTCCAGGGTCTAGTTCACAGCAGGGAGTCAATTGCAGATTGTTGCGATGATCCCTAGATAATGGACAAGCAAAGATGATCGAATGAGTTTGCAATGCACGTCAGTGATCCCAGCAACAATGCTGGGGTTCAAGAAGAAGCCGGGCACAAAGGGCACACATGTCTCTCCCTGCACGGGCCAGTGAGGGCCACTGAACAGAAAAGGGAAAGGTCTTCTCTCTACTCTACTGCACACCTAAAATGTATGACCCTGAAGTGCTCAATTATTCAAAGGCCAGTTCTTCAAAGCAGAGGACATTCAGAATCAAGAAGAATGTATCAGCATCAACCATACTAATGTTGTTAATATGACAAACAACCTGAGCCTACGAAAATAGTAGCAAGACATTGCTACCTGGGAACTTTAGAAACAAGTCCCCTACCACCAAATTATAAAATCATATATACCAAAAACATTCACAAAGGAAGAGAACTCCCTATTAGCTTGGTGGGGTCATTTTCACAAAAGAGAATATAATTACATTTCTCTAATCAACCCATTTATCTCAGGGACCTAGAAAGGATCCATCAGAATGGAAATCCACCACACAATTGAAAGAGGGGCTACAGATTTCATGGGAGAGAAATCTGGTTGGGTTAGTCGACCTCACAACCATTAGGAAGAGGGTTTTGTGTTCCTTACACTAGCAGGCTTTTGTTCAGCATCATGATTGCGGTACCTCGGTTGGAATATTGGAGCTATCGGGAAGCGCACAGACAGTAGAGCTCTCCAGATTACTATAAGGGTCTTCTTGTTAATTTTAGGACATCACTCAGATTCCACTACGAATAGAAATATTTCTATTACTTGACTCAGTGCTTCTCAAACTTTGGTTAAAATGAAGACCCTGATACAGAGGTTATGAATTTATAATAAGTTTCTGGGGAATGAGAAAACTACTGGCTCCCAGACCTCGCTGAATAGCAAAGGTCTGCACCTCAGTAGAGAGTCATTCTGTAGAGGTGGTTCAGAGGGGTTGCAAATTGTGGGCTTTTATTTTTTTCCCTTTCCTTTCCTTGTTTTGGGCTCTCTTGTCAAATATTTCTAATTATTTTGTAAGTTTTAAGTTAAAATGGTATCATTTTCGAATGTGTCATGAATCAGGTTTTAACACACAACACTAGCGATGTTAGTCTTTAGCTCCAGGCTAACTCTGCGGACTTTGATGGAAATCTTTCCCCACCTTCCCTGGGATTCCTGTGAACTTTAATGGGGAATGATGTTACACTGCACTGTTATGTATCATCAGGGCTGCTCAGGCCCACGCAGGCAGTAGAGTGGATACAGAGAGGGCACCGCTACTCCACAGCCTCATCCCCTTAAGCCCAGCCATGCTCAGGGACACCTGCATGCTACAAGCTCTTTCCACTGCATAAGAATGAAGCAATAACAAGCGAGTGGATGAACATGATATTAAAATAATAACATATCATAGCAAGTGTTAGCACTGACTATATATTTATCTGGCTTTTACTTTTCTAAGAAATGCACACGATTCTCAAATTTGAAGTAAAAAAAAAGAAATTATACCCACTTTTGAATGCTTCTAGATCAGTCTTATTGAAAAACAGCAGCTATTGCAAAGCGTGGTATCTAGAACTTCTATCAACAGGTAGCTTATGTGTGTAAATCAAGATTTTCTCAATATTTAACAACCAAACCAGAACAGCCAAATAAAATGAATCCCGAGGCTAATGTATGACTGCAATTTTTGACACTCCTCCCCCTGGATCTAAGAATTATTTTCATAGACCATGTCTAGAATTATTTAATTTAATCTTCAAATATTGTATTTATTTGTTGTGGATAGAACTAAAATTTTATTTGATGGAATACAAAAATTTCACCACATTAAAGTAAAAATGAAAACTACTCATAGAATGCAAGCCAAACATATACACCATGGAATACTATGCAGCCATAAAAAAGGATGAGTTTGTGTCCTTTGTAGGGACATGGATGCAGCTGGAAACCATCATTCTCAGCAAACTATCACAAGAACAGAAAACCAAACACCGCATGTTCTCACTCATAGGTGGGAACTGAACAATGAGATCACCTGGACTCGGGAAGGGGAACATCACACACCGGGGCCTATCATGGGGAGGGGGGAGGGGGGAGGGATTGCATTGGGAGTTATATCTGATGTAAATGACGAGTTGATGGGTGCTGACGAGTTGATGGGTGCAGCACACCAACATGGCACAAGTATACACATGTAACAAACCTGCACGTTATGCACATGTACCCTAGAACTTAAAGTATAATAATAATAATAATAATAATAATAAAAGAATGCAAGCCAAAAAGGACACAGGTTATAATTGGGCCCACCAATCTCCCTCTGGATTTTATTATCCCAGCTGCTCTAGGTTTCATTTTCCAATGGAGACTACCACTGTCCAAGCTTGGCCCTTGTTGCTGTAGTCACTGCCGTGGTCTCTAGAACCCATGGACGAAGGCCTGGATTACCCAGGATGCTGATCCATTTTGACATGTTTCAAGGTTCTTTAATTTTTGCTTTAAAGGTCATGCAATGAAATTAAAATTGATCTGGCGTTTGAGAATCAGAGGATTAGGGACTGTGCCCAGAGGCTACCATGTCTGAGCATGGAGGCCACTGTGATGGAGTAAGGGCTGGTCTGGGACCATCCCCTTGTGCCCCAGCTGAGGCACTGCATGACCTCCTTCAGAGGTGACAAGATTCAGTCAAACATCCCAGGTGTCTGATTAGCGACCCAAGTTTTAATCCCAGTTCCTCCAATTTCTAGCTCTGTGACATTTGCTATTATCGATACCTTTCAGAGACTTAGTTTCTCTGTTTCTAAAATCAAGACAAAGCACGCACAATATCTGAATCTTTGTGGGAGTTAAATCAGGTCTTATAGAATGTAAGTAACTGTGAACTCTTGTTATTTTTGTCACTTATACTTGCAGATGGTTTTGTGACACAGTCATAGACTGGTTTTTTCTTTTCTGCACTCTTTCCATTTTTTAACCTTTTTTTTTTTTCCCCAGCTCGTGGAGAGACAGATTTGGTTTGCACATTGCTAAGCTCAGTTTACTACTCAGCCTGCCTCTGCAGATCTGGGATTTCCATTCTCTGTTGCCAACCACAGGAGCTGAAAACAAAGGTTACACTTCATCTTTGTTCATTTAAATTTCATCAGTGTCCCGTCCTTGTGAACAGCAAACCCGGTTTCATGGAGTGAACTGGGCAGCCGTCTCTCCACTTCAGTTCTGACCTGCATCTGGGGCTTGAGTGGTGAAGGCAGAGAGATCCTAAGCCACACTGAGTGGTAGAGCACAGCCTCGCCATTAAACTGCTGGTGGCCACAGGTTGTTGCTAATGATTCAAACTGCAGCCGGCCAACAACTTAATTGGCCCCTGACATCGTGTCTGTTCTAGAAATAGATTCTGAATCCAATTTGAGCTAAAATGTCACGGCCCTTACACATGACATTATGGAGAACACAAACAAAACAGAAAACACTAAATCCTTCCCTCTACAATCAATGCTTTTTTCCCACTCTCAGCTTGTTTAGATTCTTCAGCCTCTAACTTAAGAGTGTAAAAGGTATGGTCTAAAAAGACTTATACTAATGCAAACCTTAGATGGAAATGTTGAAAACCCAGTTTAAGCCATTTTAGGAAATGAAAGAGCCATGGGTTCGAAGATGCAAGTGAAAGCTGAATGTCTCTAAACAGCAGGAGGAGACACAGCATCGTTTCAGGAAATGCTGAACCTCAGGGCTTGACTACAACCAGGTGGCTGGCTCCTCCCTGACCATCTCTTTTCTCTGTGGGTTGATTTCACTCACCCTCCCGCATCCCTGTCTGCTCCTGTGGCAGGAATTGTGGCAACCAATTGCTGAATCCTGCAGTCTAAGGCTTCTGCTATGAGAAAAGAACCTTACTCTCTAATCTTAAATGTGAGAACCCCTGCAAGGGGCTCTGTTTGGCCTGACTGAACCAGCCACCCTGGCCAAGGCAAGGACTTATACAAGAATACAGATTTCCTGGAGGTCCACACCATGGGAGATGAATAGGAGCAGCCACCCCAGGTACTGACACAACAGGAGCCCCTTGATCAAATCATAGATGGGTTCTAAAGGGCCTCACACAGGAATACACATGTCCCCTGGCTTTACTGGCTCTCGCCTTTGCATGAAAATCCTCTTTGTTGTTCTAAGCTCAACTTAAGTTCTATCCCGGGAAAGAGTTCCCAAAATGAACAATCCACACCACAAAATTCAGTCTTTAGCTGCCCATCAACTGTATTTTTATTAAGTTAGAATTAAATGTCATACCGACTGTCAGTTCTTAGACGGCTCAGGTCACTCCTCATTTTGTTTTTAATTTTTCCTTGCGGGGCTTACTCTCTCTTCCTACTCCTATGGCTGATGTCACCTCACTCATCTGTCATTCAATGCACCAGTTCTCTACTGAGCCCAAAGCCTGCGAGGGAATCTGCATACTGTCTGATGCCACCATTGCTAGCACTGAGGCTGGTACAAAACTTGCAGTCTATTTGCTATCTCTAGGGGATTTTGTCGGGACGGGGGAGGCAGTGGGATTGGCAGGGGAAAGAGAGAAAGATTCTGCTCCCTCCCTTTTCTTGCTTAATTCTCTCTAAATATTTCTACATGTAAAATAAAGTTAACTTTTCTACCAGGTGTCGAACTCTGGACTTAGTGTGCTAGACTTGGTGCTTGCTTATCACAATCATGACTTCAACGAATCAATAAAACAATCTTGTAAGACAAGCATCACTATCTCTAGGAAAGAGAGGCTCACAAATCGAGTAGCTCAGTTAAGATCACAGACACTAAAAATGCAGGCTGCAAGCTTGTTTGTACAAATCAAAAGCGCAAGTCTTCCATACCAGAAGGAAAAAGAGGCAGAAGCAGTTACCTTTAAGGATAAGTGTTCCTTTTGTAGAGAAAAGTGGAAAGTGAAGGCTAATGTCTGCTTATGACTCCCGAGTTCTCTTTAATGGTAGCTTGTGAAGTCTCATTGTCTACACTATCAACTGCATCCCAGAGTGGCTGCACCACGGCCCACAGTGAGCAACCCAAGGAGTTCTTGGTGTTTCCTGTGATTTATTCACTCTAGGGCAGCATTTCCAAAAGCTCATTATGTGAACGAGTAGTTTTGTGGGAAGAAGGGCTTCGTAGTCATATACGTTTATAAACTCGTGCACAGCTTTCAGCGAATTACCCCCCTGCATGGTTTACAAACATGAGGATGCTTGTTTAGATTCTTCAGCCTCTAATTTAAGAGTGTAAAAGATGTGGTCTAAAAAGACTTATACTAATGAAAACCTTAGATGGAAATGTTGAAAACCCAGTTTAAGCCATTTTAGGAGATGAAAGAGACCTGGGTTTGAAGATGCAAGATGCACACACACACACACACACACACACACACACACAGAAATCCTGCAGTAAAGAAACACACTTAACTTTTCTTACTCCAGCATTTCTCAAACTTATTTGAACAAAGAAAACATTTTCCACAGACTATCATTAACATTAGGCAGAACTAGAAGTATAGCTCCCCATTGTGCAGGAAAAATTTAGATGAGCTTATATTACCATGAACTCAATAAAGAAGTGGCTTTATTTAATCTGCTGACACAATACTTCTAAAGGACTGGTCTACAGGTATCCTGGGATGTTGGATAAAATGCAGATTCCAACCTCCATTCCAGATGGACTTAATCAGAATCTCTGGGATTGTAGGGTACAAACAACTGCATTAAAATACATTTATAAGGGATTTTTATGAATTCCAAAGTTTGAAGCTATCAGTTGGTCGGGCTGAGGCTTAACTTTTAATGTTTTATTTATTTATATTTTGGAGATGAAATCTTACTATGTATCCCAGTCTAATCCTGAACTCCTGAGCTCAAGCCATCCATCCTGCCACCTCGGCCTGCCCAGTAACTAGGACTAGAGGGCTGTGCTACTGTGCCTGGCTCGAGGCTGAATTTTAAAATTATTTGTAACCCATCCTTAGCTTTGAAGAGTGTTCTGGGTTAACATCTGTAGTCTAGTATAGGTCTTTAAGTAATGCCATTTGTGCTAGTACAGAGACTCAGATGAAATCAAAGCCAACTGGGTTTTCCATATGATAAGGCCTGAAATTCACTCTTGACAGATTCCCAGGACCACAGCCACCGCAATAATGACTCATGCAAGCAAACTGACAAGAGACTAGTGTGTGATACTAGAATCCCAATTAATAAATATACGTTAAATGTTATGACTTTCAAAGGGATCATTATTTCCACCAGACTGATCAATATCTTTTCTTCCTTTAAGTTAGCTTCTTAGGTTTGCCAAATATGTGAGGGCTGCAAATAAAGATTGAAATCAGGACAAGAAAAGTTACAGAATTTGGGAGTTTCATGCCTTTACCTTGTGATAGGCATTAATCTAAACCCAGTCTAGAAAATGAGCTCACATGTTTTGTTGACCAAGCAGAGTACCTCCTTCTTTGAATTACTCAGATTTGAGCAGGTGGTTTTGGGAATTCTATTAATAACTTCAACATATAGTATGCTATTGGAGATTTTAAAAGTGAAGACTCTCGACTCTCTTATTTTAGAAAAAAAATAGAAACCAAACCTTACTAAATGGATTATATTTAGATTACAATGTGTGTTTTTTTAACACGTATTCTAATTTAGAAAGTAACTTTGAACTGGATAACAGAAATAGCAAAAGAACACTTGATATCATAAACTTGTCTTCTTCAGTAATATAAAATTTTTGACATTTTGACCTATCAATCGATAAATCACTTATTTGCAAGGATGTTGGGAGAAATTAAGTCAAATAGTTATAAGCCCTTCTCTTCCGATGTAATTGTCTTTGGGAGAAGGGGTTCCATGACAGATAGTGACCATGACCATACCCAACCTGGGCTGCTAAGGTTGACATTAAATCTACCCCACCAGATCTGAATTTGAGGGCCCAAACCCAATCTTTATACTTACATCTGGTGCAGTCTGCAGCTGCTGAACTTACAGATGAAAAAAATGTAAAATCCACAAGTACTGGCTCTAGCAGAGCGTCTAACCCTGCCCTCTCCAATATGGTAGTCACTAGCCACATGTGGTTACTTACATCTAAATGTATCACACATTTTGAGTTCTCTATTACCACTAGTAACAAGATGTTAGACAGCATAAAGAAGATGATTTCTATCACCACACAATGTTCCATTGCACAGTGCTGGCATAGACAAGTAATATTTGATTCACAGAAGCAATAATTATATTACATTCCTGTAAGCTTTATCAATTATAAGGGGGGATATTCCAACTCAGTCTGAGGAGAGGATTAAGGTACTATGGGAGTGTACAATTGACGTTATTTCTATTATTCCCCATTGATGTTGCAACAAAGTATGGGCTTTTTTCTTTACATATCTGATGCTAGGAAGTCTTAATTCAGTTCTTTAGCTAAAATTAGCTTTATCTATTTGATTTTCCTTATTTATAACTCATCTTCTTACCAACTTACTTTTGTTTGACACATGCTTTTTCCTTAGAAACATTAGCCTTAGTCCAAACACTGTCTAGCCTTGCATGGATACTCTCTTGTATCTTCAAGATGATCCCTTAAGACCTATTAGATGGTTCACTTAACTTTCAAAGGGCAACTTTTTTTAACTTCTAAGTTTTTTGGGGATAGAAGATACTTGCCAACTATATAATATTGGGAAAGTAATTTCATACCTGTGAACTTCAGTGTCCTTCTTTGTAAAATGAGCATAGTTCATTTTAAGATATTTTATTATAGTTCTCTATGGATTTGAACAAGAAAATTAGTAGAAAAAAATCTAGCTAGCACCTGGTCCATTGTCGAATTTTGGTAAACCTAGGTGATACTAGTTAGAATCCACTGTAGGAACAAGTACAGAAAAACATCAAAGGAGAAAAAAAATACATCTTCTATATTCCTTTTTATTAAATAAAGAGGCTTTAGATGGCATTTGGCAAAAGCTGGAAGCAGCTCTCTACAGTAGAAGATGCTAGAGAGTTTGACAAAGCCAAATGAATAACAATGTTGTTTAAGTTTCTGCCAGGCACTTTTGAAGAAGAGAGAAAATAAATACATCTAGAAAACAGGGACAGTGTATGGACTGTATCTGATTCGAATGTTGCTTTCTGGGCTAATGTGAAACCTTTCTTCTTCAGTAACTTCACTTTCAGATAAACAGCCGACATGGTTACAGACACATCAGCATCCTTCCCTGACAATTTTTTGTTCCATTCCTACTAGGTAAACACCACCAACTTTACAAACGTTCACTACTCTGCCTGTAGGAGCTGCTTAGGGGCACACGGTATCCAGAGGGTACACTCAGCAGATCTTATTACCAGGACGCTGCTCACATCCTTTAACAATCACCAAAGACATTCTGTCTACTTCTCTGGAGCTGCCTTCTATTACAGAGCTAACCTTTCTTTCTTTTCTTTTCTTTTTTTTTAAGCACAAGATTGTAATATGGATAACGTGCTCCTATGCTTCCTTCCACTGTATTATTTATAGACTACATTGCTCAAATACATTGCTATGGTTTGCTTGTCTAATTTTATGATGGCCTTGCTAAACAAAAATACTCTTGCTAGCTAGTGCTTACAGAAGGAGCACTTAACACCACGTGAATGATGACAGCTGGCTCTGGCGTTGCTTTTATTAGGCACTCTTGCTGTTCAAATAGAGCAGTATTTGGCGTGAAACACATTGGGAAGTTTGCAAGATGAGAAAAGAAGTGAAGGGCTTTAACTCCTAAATCTCAGATAGCAGCCTCCAGACTTTTGGGTATAAAAAGACATTAAAGACTATCAAGTTCATTCCATAGCTTGAGGCAATATTTGCCCAAAACCAAGAGTCGTGTTGAGTTTTGTTAGCTTCATATGCAGTTTATCCCCCAGCTACTGAGAGCAGATGCTGTTAAAGCTCAAAAGGTTCAAATTATTAAACAAATAATCACAAGGCACGTGCTCTCAGCTGAATGCATCAGTAGACATGATGAACTTTGGGTGGGCAAGATACAGATAGAAAACCAGTCATGATTATGGTTGGGAGCTAAACAAAATATAAGAAGAAAGTGCCAGAGACACCCAAATAAGCAAAGAAGAGTGTGAGCAGTCAAGAAGACTTCGTAGAGTAGGTAGGATTTGAACTAGACTTTGACAGATGGGCTGGATTTGGGCAAAAGAAACTGGGAAGGGAGCTCCAGACACGTGAAATAGCAGCAAGTGCCTGGAGGCTGGAAGGCAGCTGGCTGCTTTGCGACAGGCAGTGAACTTCTGGAATCCCATCACACTCCTATTTTCCTTCTCAATCCTGTCAAAATGCAGCTGGGATGTAACTTCATGGCCCTCAGTGCCATTACCTTCCCTTTGTAAGATGTCTGCTTTCAGGTTTCTTATCTAGCTCTCTTCTCTTGAGCTTCTTTAAGGCAGAAACTGTGTATATATGTCCTGGAACATAGTAGACGCTCAGTAAATGCACACAGATGGAATGATGAATTATTCATCATGTAGTAGGAGGTAAAGATAGACAGGGAGGAACAGGTGAGGCCAGAAGACTGCAAAAGTCAAGCAGGAGGACTTGGGTTCTTGGGTTTAATGCCTCAGGCTCCATCATGTGCTGGAGGTCACGTGAAATGCACGGACAGAATCTGATGGTCAGAATAGCTACAGTCGCAATAACATATGCATTTGGGGAAGTGGGAGACATCGGAGGCAAACCCTGTCTAAAGGAAAAATTCTTGGCTACTTTGTTTTCCTATTTCAAAACCAGGAGAGGTATATCTACATTTAGGATAATTCTATTGAGAAAAATTGAGTTGGGAATCCACTATGATGTGGAGAATGCAGTGGTTGCAAATGGACATTTTAATGCAGACAAGAGTTCACCCTTGAGACCTCTTCTTCTGGATCCTTATATAAGTGTGCAAAATGTAGATCAGAAGTAAATTCATCATGGAATCCTGGGCTCTTGGAGGTGTGAGGATTTGCCCAGCTATTTATTGATAGCTGGCTTTCCTCTACTTCTCAGATGCCTCTAAGGTTGAAGAATTATTTAATATCACAGAAAACAATAGTAATTTGTATTACCCTCCTTACTATTTGTTCCAGTTTCTCCCAACCACATGTTCTCATTTCTACCCGCAATGCGTGGGTCTTCTCACATAAACTCCAGAGTGTCAGCTCAACATGAGTAAGCATGATAATTGGAATGACCTTTAAAATGCATATTCCTTTTGTCACTTTCAGATACTTGGGATTTACCAAATTGCTAGCTGAAATATCAGTCCCACCTTTACACTGGTGTTTATTTTGAGTAGGCTGACTTTTTCCCATATTTTTCTAAGTGTAGCGGTGTAGCCTATATACTATTAGAATTGAATTACTAGAAGCCTAACCCTTTAACCGTGGCAGCCAGAGAAGGGATGGGGGATGGTGGGAGGACAGTAAGAGAGTGGTATGAATGGCAGACAGGAATTCCCAGCACACACATGTTTTGGGAAAATGTGGGGAGTTTGTTTTCAGCTAGAACACCAGTGAAAAAATTTCTTTTCACCGAAAAAAAAAAAAAAATTTTACACCTCTTATCCTCTAAGTCTCCACAGCAAACAAGGATTTCAGCAGAGGACACACAGAACACTGAGATCAGAGTCATCAGCCAGAGGTTCCTAGAAAGCCGTGGAGAGGAAAAAGCTCTGAGAAAGTCACTGAGAAAAGTTTGCAGTGACCTCTGTACAGGCTTTTGTAGAGCCTGAAGATGACAATGTCCACATCCCCTTTCGTGCCAGGCTGCCCCCTCTGCAGTATAAAGTAGCCTTCCTCTTTAGTAGGTTCTCTCCTGCTGCTCTCGTTATGTGCATGAGGACACTCATGGCATTTGGGAGCATATATGTTTATTTCCATGATTATTTGGTTCAAATGTGTGTCCTTCCATGGAGCTTTCTGAAGTTAGAGATTATCTACTGTGGTTGGCACTCAAGTATATCCTCAGCTTGTACCCAGCACCTGGCACAGCAGAAAGGTTCCCAACACAAGAGATGAAAGAGAGAATGAATGAACGAATGAATGAATGAATGATTCATAATAGTAAAAAATAATAATAATAATAAAAAGGAGGTTCTTGATCCAAGGAAGATCAGAGCAGGGGAAATCAATGACATGCCTCTATGAGCAAAAACTCTGTGTCTTGCTCACTTTTGCATCTCCAGGCAGAGAAATGTGCCTGGCACAGAGTAAGCATGCAAAGAAGATTTCATAAATGAATAACTAGGTCACAGAGGAAGATGAGCAGAGCACAGGCAGTCTCTCAGCTAGTAGGACCTAGAAGTATGCATCAGGATTCACGGGCTAGTATCATATTGTGTGTGAACACATACACAACTATGTGCATACACAAATGCTAATGTTGATACAAGTGATTCTCATTTCAGAGTGTAGGGTTTTACACTTCTCAATATGATGATTTGATCGAACCTATAAACCTAGAGTTACTTAGGAACCACATCTGAGAAGATTTCCACATCCAAAGCAGGGAGAGCCCCCTACCTAATTATTACAGTCACCATTATATTTTTCAGCATGGGTAAAAGCAGGTAGCAAGGTGATGCTAACATTTTGTCGTAATAAAGTTAATGGTGTTCTGGATGTACTAGACATCACACAAGTTCAGAGACTGTAAAATCTGGCAAGACATAAAATCCAACTTAATCTACATTCTCTCAAATAACTCTCTGTTTTAGCTTTGTGTGTTCCCGTTGCAATTCTCAGGTGTTCAGATATCTACTGCTAGGTCTACGGTTCTCCCAGCATTAGGAGAGAAGAGCTCTGCAGTGGGCCTAGTAAATCATGTCCAAGAGATATTTTTAAGATGAAGCTAAAGCTAGAGGGAAGATTTCACATCTGTAACTTCAGTCAAGTGAAAACATTAATCATTTGTCTAAAAAATAAAATAGGTTATGTACGTAGGTAAATTATTCAGAGAAATGTCATCGTTTTCCGCCTGTGTACGGGCTTTCGAAAATCTGGCCTGATCTACACAGAACCCCATCCATTTCCGTCTCTCTTGCTTTTAACTTTAAGAACTTTTCTTTCCGACCTCAGTCAATCCTTGCCAAAATTCCAAGAGGCAGGCAGGAATGGTATCGCCTTGCTTTTGTTTAACACCTTGCAGTTATAACATGTTATCTAGATTTGACAACTAGGGGAGCTAAGATACAAAGAAGTTACATGTGTGTTGTGTCCAAGATTGGGCTAAAATGTAAACGGCACAGGCTTTCCCACCTTAAAATCCTGAGTCTGATTCCATTTTGAGGCAAGTTAGTAAATTTATGTGACTATCAGTTTTCTCAGGTGACAACCAGGGAGACTGATGCTCCCTTTGGGCGTTGTAAGTGTTAAAGTGGATGGCATCTATGATGCTACCGATGCCTGTGATACAGATGCAGGAGTATCAGTTCAGCCTTCAGAAGTCCATGTCACAATTAAACCCACACGGCCTAATTGGAATTCTATGAACTTCCTCTGAAATATCTTAATTCAAAATGTAAGTAGCATAGCGCTAACTTTAAATTTAATGTTTCACTGCAGACACAGGTGAGAACCTTTTACTGCAGGTCAGACCTACCTTTTTCCCAACTGAAAACATATTACACTCCTTTTCTCTTCCAACTGTGTCTATAAATGGCGCTTGTAATGGGTCATCGATGAAGGCTTTTGTACCAGGGAGAAACAGCATTCAAGGGCTTCAGGTGCTTCACCTCAAGCGCCCCATGAGTGGACATCAATGCAAATGAGGAAAAAATTAATGTGACATTGGCTGTGTACAAGGCAGTGTTCTTCAGAGAACACGAGAAACAGGTGGAAGGCTCTTATCGGGATGTTGGATGAAGGCTTACTGAGATATCGATCATGTAAAGGAATCAATACCAAGGAATCTCTTTCTTCTTTTCATTAATTTAGGAACGTTCTCTGCTTCACAAAAGTGGCTTGAGATAAAAAGTCTCCTTCACTACTCTGTTATCTAAAACATCTAATTCTTTCTCATCTAAAACATCTAATAATTTCTTTCTTTTCCTTTCTTCTTTCCTTCCTTCCTTCCTTCCTTCCTTCCTTCCTTCCTTCCTTCCTTCCTTCCTTCCTTCCTTCCTCTCTCTCTCTTTCTTTCTCTCTCTCTCTCTTTCTTTCTTTCATAGTCTTACACACTGTGCCCCCCAGGCTTTCCTTCCTTCCTTCCTTCCTTCCTTCCTTCCTTCCTTCCTTCCTTCCTTCCTTCCTTCCTTCCTTCCTTCCATAGTCTCACACACTGTGTCACCCAGGCTAGAGTGCAGTGGCATGATCTTTGCTCACTGCAACCTCTACATCCTGTGTTCAAGCGATTCTCGTGCCTCAGCCTCCCCACCAGCTGGGATTACAGGTATGCGCCACCATGCCTGGATAATTTTTGTATTTTAGTAGAGATGGAGTTTGGCCATGTTGGACAGGCTGGTCTCGAACTCCCAGTCTCCACCAGACTGGGCCTTCCAAAGTGCTGGGATTACAGGCATGAGCCACTGTGCCTGACCTAAAACATCTGAATTTCTAAGCCAGTATACCTCAGGATAGGTATGATCCAGAGCCCCAGGGACTTTGTAGACATTTTCTTCCTGATACGTTGACATGTATGTAGTACCTCAATTGCATAACTACAGCATTTGGAATGAACTCCTCATCTTTGGAAGTGCTCGTGGTAATTCACCTGGCTCATTGTTCTGGCTTCATTTTCAGCTTCAATATGTCAGATTACCAATCAGTGGGGAAGGATTCTCACCACCATCTGATGGGCCAGAATGAAGTGCCACCCTGGCTTGCTCAGCCCTCTGTGTTTTCCACGAATAAAGGCTCTTTTGTGCCCTTCCATATGCACAGGTGGAGAAGGACCATTTCAGCAAGATAATGATCCACTTTTCTTGTAAAAACAAGTGACGATAGAGATCAGGTTTGTCACAGGACACAGATGCACTCGTTCAAGGTTGCTTCTTCTAATCAAATCCAGGTTTCCCATTTCTCCAAAACCCTCTTCTTTTCTGAGATTCAAACAGGTATGAGATAGATGGGGGAAGGAAGCCCTTATTAAAGAAGTAGAGAAATGAATCAGTGCTTTTTCTGGGCAGTTCCAGATGGAACACCTTTACAAAATCAGCTTGAAGCCTATCTCCTCAAGTCAGTCATTCCCAGCAAGTTCCCAGCTTCTCCTATTCCCCAGTCAGCTCAAATAACTAGATCAAGACCAGTGTCTCACGGGAGCCCTGAGCTCATTCTGTGTCTATCTCAGTGCGTTCTTTAGGAGATGGTGACAGTGAGCTGCGAGGATATGGATGATAACCCGTGAGGCACCGAGGTGCTCCATAGCCCTTCTCTGCCTGCTTTAATTTAACCACCTTTGTGATTTTAATGCAAGACAAAAGTATTTTCCACTTCACAGTCCTGCTGAAGAATGCGGGGTGCTTTCCCACAGCAGGGTTAGAAGTAGCACAGTGCCAGGACAGACCTAATCTCTCCAAATAGACTCCATGAATTGCAGCCAGACTCTACCACATATAGGCTGTGTGACCTCGGGCAAGTTACTTAGTGCCTCTGTGCCTCCAATTTATTGTGTGTAAAATGGAGTTAATAATATTAACCTCACCACATTGTGGTGAAGGTTAAAGTCTCTCTCTCTCTCTCTCTCTCTCTCTCTCTCTCTGTCTGTCTCACACACACACATGCACACACACACATTGTCACACTGTCCTGGCCCATAGTAAGCATTATTTAAAGATTCGCTATTAATGTGGCTAGTCTGTCAAGTTTTAAACTGTTTTGTGCACTAGCAAGTACACACCAGTTCTGATTTCAGTTCTCTTGCATCCACTGCTGCCAAGACAGCCCCTCCAATATGGACAAACGGACATTCAGCACCGCACCCCTTCCTAACCCCAGCTTTACACTGTCCACGTGAGAGCCCCTGGAGCACCCCTCCTTGACCTCCCTAAATCTAGCCTGCTCTTTGAGTTCCTCAGGACGTGCTGCTTCCTCTGTAGCCCCTCCCTGGCCTGCTCTGGCCACCCAAGCCCACGTCTCCTCTTTCTCTGGCCTTTTGGTAACAGGTTTTCCATATTTATATATACTGAGGAATCAGCAAAACCTGAATTAGAATCCTGGTTTTTCCAAATACTAAGACATGACCTCGGCAGTCACTGAACCTCTCTAAGAATTGGTTGTCTTATCTAGAACGCAGCGATAACCAAACAACACAGTGTTTCTCAAATTTGAGTGTGCATCCGAGTCACCTGGAGGATGATTAAAACACAGATGCCCAGGCCCCTACCCTACATTTCTGATCTAGTAGAATTGGGTTGCTGGCTGAGACTTGCATTTCTAACAAGTTGCCAGGTGACATCGGTGCTGCAGTCCTGGGGGCCATACTTGAGAACCCACTCGGTAGGCCTGGCAGACTATGGAGAGAATTCAATGAAATAACGTTTAGGAATGTTTGCTCAGTAAGTGTGACATAAAATATAACTTTTTTTCCCCTCTATGAAATAGACCACAAATGATAAATAGTAAAGCAGAAGTGATCTTGTTTGGATTTTGGCCCCATCCCATGAGTTAAGGGAGAACAGCATATTGTACCATTTCTCACTTCAGAGTTAGAAGCTCCGATTGTGTGGGTACTGCCCTTACAATGGCTTTTCTGGCACCCAATGGAAAGGCTTTCGATTTTAGAGAAGGACTAAAACATATGTATTACCGCGCAATGTAATCTTTTTATATTACCCACTGTTTTTAACACGCTCCCACACACAGGGTGGGTTTTTAGCAGGAGTCTGTTTATGGGAGGTGATCCAACGGAATGCTTGCCAACTCTCCGTGTTTACTGTACTCCAAACCCTGAACCAACAAGGTAAGAATTTTGACCAGAGAGTTCAGCAGATGCATTCTTTTTCTTTTTTCTTTTTTCTTTTTTTTTTTTTTTTTTGAGACCAAGTTTCGCTCTGTCTGCACCCTGGAGTGTAGTGGCGCAATCTTGGCTCACTGCAACCTCTGCCTCCTGGGTTCAAGCAATTCTCATGCCTCCGCCTCCAGAGTAGCTGGGATTATAGGCATGCACCACCATAGCCAGCTAATTTTTTTTTTTTGTATTTCAGTAGAGACGGGGTTTCACCATGTTGGCCAGGATGGTCTCGATCTCCTGACCTCGTGATCCACCTGCCTTGGCCTCCCAAAGTGCTGGGATTACAGGCGTGAGCCACCATGGCCGGCTTTCTTAAACAAGTGTGCGTGGGAGAAAATAGAGTGATGATGGAGAGAGAAGCTACATTTCATAACTTATTTGCCACAAGAAATGTAATGCAGTGCTCCACATGTGATCTCCTCTTTGGAAAAAGTAAATGATTTAATTTTAGAAAGTTTTACAGCAAAAAGTCTCCACAGGATGCAAAAGCAAAGACCACAGAAAAAGCACCCTGCTTCCATATCTGGCTTTGCCACCCTCTATGTGGCCTCCATTTCCTCCTGTGCACAACCAGAGCTGGGGGATCTCCTTGGATCTTCCACAGTAGCATCACTGTATGAGGAAATGATGAAGGAATGGGCCATGTGACCGTCCAAGTCCCTGGTGGGCACCAGAAGGCCATCAGAAATCAGTGTCTGTCTAATCATTTTTTTATATGTATAGATTACGAGGTTCAATTGTAATACTACTGCGTGCATAGATTGCTTAGTGGTTAAATTAGGTCTTTCAGGGTATCCATCACCAGAACAATGTACATTGAACCTGTCAGAAGTTTTTGAACCAGAGCAACTCTGTCTTGAATAGGGGCTGGATAAAATAAGGCTGAGACATATTGAACTGCATTCCCAGGAGATTAGGCATTCTTAGTCACAGGATGAGACAGGAGGTCGACAGGACTGGTGTCACAAGATACAAGTCATAAAGATCCTGCTGATAAAAAAGGATCCAGTAAAGAAGCTGACCGAAACCCACCAAGTCAAGATGAAAGTGATCTCCACTCGTCCTCATTGCTCATTACATGCTAGTTCCAATGCACTAGCGTGCTGAAAGACACTCCTACGGCGCCGTGGCAGTTTACAAATGCCATGGCAATGCCTGGGAGTTACCTTATATAGTCTGAAAAGGGCAGGAACCCTCAGTTCTTGGAATTGTCTGTCCCTTTCCCGGAAAACTCATGAATAATCTACCTCTTGTTTAGCATATAATCAAGAAATGACTATGAGCATGCTCAGTCAAGCAGCCCATGCCACTGCTCTGCCTGTGGAGTAGCCATTCTTTTATTCCTTTACTTTCTTTTTTCTTTTTTTTTTTTTTTTGAGACGGGGTCTCGCTCTGTCGCCCAGGCTGGAGTGCAGTGGCCGGATCTCAGCTCACTGCAAGCTCCGCCTCCCAGGTTTATGCCATTCTCCTGCCTCAGCCTCTCGAGTAGCTGGGACTACAGGCACCCGCCATCAAGCCTGGCTAGTTGTTTATATTTTTTTAGTAGAGACGGGGTTTCGCTGTGTTAGCCAGGATGGTCTCGATCTCCTGACCTCATGATCCGCCCGTCTCGGCCTCCCAAAGTGCTGGGATTATAGGCTTGAGCCACTGCGCCCGGCCCCTTTACTTTCTTAATAAACTTGCTTTCACTTTACTCCATGGAGTCACTCCAAATTTTTTATTGTGCGAGATCCAAGAACTCTCCCTGAAGGTTTGGATCGGGACCACTTTTCAATCACAAACCCATTAAGTAATTTCTCATTATCTACCTCACTCCAACTTCCTCACTTTTCCATTGCCTGTCATTCCACACTGTCTGAGTCCATGTGTCCACGTTATTTAGCTCCCTCTTACAAGTAAAAACATGCAATATTTGTTTTCTTGTGTTTAACTTGTCTCACTTAAGTACCATCCATGTTGCTGCAAAAGAGTGTCCATCGATCTTTATAAAGTTGTGTAGACAATATTGGGGAGAGGTGGAGTCATTGCTGTTATATAGGCACCGCCACCTCCCACAGGCTGTGAAGTGTGTTAGAAGGAAAGATCAAGCTGTGACGTTCATGGGTACCTCACAACAAACAGTTACGCTTGTCAGCAGCTGTAGCTGCTCTAGAACCACACTTTCCTCCAGCCAAAATACCCCTCACTGAGGCATACCAGAGGATCTGATCATTTTCCTTGTTATTCATGAAGCCTTTGTTTGTAGTGGGAAGCAGGGGAGGAGCTGAGAGAGGAAAATCAGGAAAGCTCAGTGATAGAAGAAACTCAGTGGACACCTGCAGCATCCCTTGGGTTGATTTCAACACCTCTTTGGAGAAAGGGACTTTGGGACATGGAGGGAGCTGCAAAAACTTTTCAGAGAGACTCTGGCCAGGATAGTGGCTGCTTGAGGCCCTAGGTGGGGCAGGAACCATCCCTCTCCTCCACACCCACACCAGCTTTGCAGATTCCACACAATTCTATGTCCTCCAGGAGCAGAAGTTTTACAGCATGGTTCTCAAAGTATGACCACCAGGCCAGCCCAGTAGCAGCAGCATCACCCAGGAATTTCTTAGAAATGCAAATTTCCAGGCTCCACCCCCTGTAATTTGTGTTTTAACAAGCATTTCTGGTGATTCTGATGTTAACATGTTCCAATTTGCCTACAAGATTTAAAGAGGCCCTCACTCTCAGGTTTCTGCAAATGCAGGATCCACACATGCATGAACCTAGAAGTCGGGGTCTCCTTAAATTTTATTCTTAGGCTCACTCTAGTCCTGATCTGGAGACTAATGCTTTAGGAAAATCTGAAGACCACAACCTTGGCACCCAAATTGATGAGTGCTTTCCTAATGGGCCATGGCTGGTGGCCCTGAGGGGCAGGTCCTCTGAACAAGTGGGACCAAAGCCCAAGGGGAGTCACAAAGCGGACTGATTTGGGAGGGGGGATGCATGTGAAATATTCACATGGGAATCTCCTCAGAAACTACTGAGGATCACTTGCAGCAGTGGGATTTGGGGAAAGACTGGCGGGGCACTTAAGCCTTTTCTCTCCCCGTGGAAACCAGAGAAGTGGCAAACCTTTGGCCAGAGGAATTAACGCGGTGAACGTCTAATTGAGCATCCACTGCATTCCAGTCATGCAATTGAACACCTGACTTATCGCACGCTCTCATTTCTCTCTCCCTCTCTCATTCAACTCTTAGCACAAAGGTAGGTTTTCTGATCCTGGCTTTGCAAAAGAGAAAACATGAACAAAAGTTTAAATAATGTGTATCACATCTCAGGCTGTGGGCGGGGTGGATTTAAATATGTCCTGCTGCCTCTCAAAGCTGCTGCCACCTGCACTGGGATTCTGAACTTTTTCCAGGTATGTCCTCTGCTTCTCCCCATCTCAGACACCTTCCTCATCAGCATCCCTGTTTTTCCCCTCCTGGTATGGCTTCATACCTTGGAGCCTGTCTCCTGTGGATGCTCTTGAACAGCATTTGCTAATCTGCCTCTCCTGTCCTGGATCTTGAACCTCACAGGACTGGACACGGCTCCTGGAATTGACTGGGAACCATCTGCATGGACATGGGGCGGAGACTCTTTGAACCTGGCTCACCTTACTCCACTCAGGCCCTGCTAGACATTGCATACCACTCTGAACGTCCCCTCATGGAAGGAATTGCATTAGGCACATAAATGTTACAAAGAATCTGACATATTGCATATTCTTGAAAATTCGATCTGGTTGAGCATGAGAAAAGAAAACAACTTTTATGTGAGGAATGCAAGTCCTTTTACTGATCAGGCCCATGAAACATTAAAAGGACACCCCAGTCATACTCGACACCCCCACTTTGCGCTGTGTACTTATCTCTTGGAACTGCTTGTTGTTAACCTAATCATGCTGCACTGGACACACTACAACCCACACCCTACAGCTTAACAATATACAGCCAATCGCTAACCAAATCTGTCACCTGTAAACCATTGAGAATTCCTGGCAGAACTTTACGTCAGTTCACTCCTTGTCCTCATATTTACCTTTAGAAACCCAGTTGCAACAGCTGCTAATCCAAGTGTCTATTCAGGGCAACTTGAATCCGTGCTCCTGGATTGCCTCAAGCAAGCTTGGTCCAAATGAACTCTCTACTTATATTAATTTTGTGTCAGCTTTTTCCTTTTAGGTCGACAATCGGAAAATGGGGTTACACATTTAGAGACACGGACCCAGAGTGACTGCCATTTCCAGATCAGTGCCTCTTTGCTAGATAGTACCAGGGAGAGAATACTCACAGTGCCTGACTCTTGATCAGAACTTCGGCCCTGTGGGACCTTGAGAACACTGACATACGTCTCCAGGTCTTAGCTTTCCCCTTTTAGAAAGTGGGGATATCAGTGCCTCTGGACTCCCAGGGCTTCTAGAGCCTTTACAGCATCATATCCTGCTCAGGGAGAGATGTAAGTCAGTCTCACTCTCGCTCAATGCCTATCTATAAGACAGAACTACAGAGGGTGAATCAACAGCTGTTCACTGAATGAAGCCTTATTGAAAGTGACTTTTCTCTGTGATAGATTAGACCAGGAGTCCTCAAGCCCTGGGCCACAAACCAGAACCAGTACTGGTCCATGGCTTCTTAGGAACTGGAACAAACAGTAGAAGGTGAACAGCAGGTGAGCAAGTGAAGCTTCGTCTGTTCTTACAATCCTCGTCGCTCATATTACTGCCTAAGCTCTGCCTCTTATCAGATCAACTTCACGATTAGATTCTCACAGAAGTACAAACCCTATTGTAAACTGTGCATGTGAAGGATCTAGGCTGCACACTCCTTATGAGAATCTAATGCCTGATGATCTGTCATTGTCTTTAATCACCCCCAGATGAGACCATCTAGTTGCAAGAAAACAAGCTCAGGGCTCCCACTGACTTTGCATTATGGTGAGTTGCATAATTATTATACATCACAATGTAACAATAATAGAAATCAAGTGCACAATAAATGTGCGTGCTTGAATCACCCTAAAACCATCCCTCCCCAAGCCCCCAGTCCCTGAATGCCAAAAAGGTTGGGGACCGCTGGCTTAGACTATTGTGTTTTGCCTACTTCAAGTCAAAGAGGCTGGAAAGATGGTTATTATGAAGGACAGGGGCTTAGGGTGCAGAGATTACGAGGCTGGTGGTTTGGTCTGCAGGAGAGGGGCAGCAGCTGCAGACTGTGTCCTAGAGGTTCAGAAGGACCGTGAACAGGGCACAGTGTGGGTCAGGAATGCCTTATTCTAATTGCTGCTGCTTCCTTCCCCCATCCTGCCCATGCACTGCCAGGCACTGGAGATGCCCAACACCAACACCTTCCTGCTTCCAGAGCTGTGCGCTAGGCCAGTTCTTCCAACTCCTTTCCTCCCAGAAGCCAGAAGATTCGGTAATTTGCCCATCCCTGAGTGCACATCGGTTAAAGTTTCTTAATCCCTGAGAAGAGACCCTTTCCGCTTTTGCTCAGGATGAAATGTCAAAGGTGGTTTGTAAACAGTGCAAACCGGGCAGCAGATGTCAGGGTCTTAGGTACCACCTCAAAAGGAAGTTGCTTAAAGGAACTAAACTGGAGGGAGCCCTTGAGATTTTGGAACATTGGTGCCTCTGGTAGGAATGCTACTTTATTATTTATTTATTTATTTATTTATTTATTTATTTATTTATTTTTGAGACGGAGTCTCACTCTGTCACCCAGGACGGAGTGTAGTGGCACCGTCTCGGCTCATTGCAACCCCCATCTCCTGAGTTCAAGCGATTCTCCTGTCTCAGCCTCCCAAGAAGCTGAGATTAGACACGTGTCACCACGCCTGGCTGGTTTTTGTATTTTTAGTAGAGACAGGGTTTTACCATATTGGCCAGGCTGATCTCAAACTTCTGACCTCAGTTAATCCACCTGCCTTGGCCTCCCCAAGTACTGTAATTACAGGCGTGAGCCACCGTGCCCGGCCGGAATGCTGCTTTAGATGTCTTTAGATTTAGATGTCTTTAGATTTTCCCACATGACCAGCACTAAGACTCTTTAAGTATGTAAGATGCTGGGTTGGGGCCAGCATAAAAGAAAAGCTGGCAGGGTGGGATCCCACTTCACTTTGAGAGAGAAAAAGAAGCGGTAGGATAACCACAAAGAGGCAGATGGAGACCTGGGTCTCTACGGCCTGTAACAAGGCATTGGAAAGGAGTCTCAGAGTAAGAAGAGATTCTCAGGCTGTCCTGTGTGGGCTTTCCAGACAGCTGTCCAGGTAAGGAAAACCACTGCCAGCCTATTCCCCTCCTCTCTCCCACCAAATAGCACGTTCCTTGAAGGCAAAGAGTTTGTACTTAACCTGAAATCCAGTTCACACTGATTCACACATTAAAAGTGAAACACCAAATTCAGAAACCACCTGCCCTCGTAACTCCTGCCCCTCTTCAGATAACATTAAATATGAGTTCAAGAAATAGTGACTCAAGCACAGTCCCTTGCTGCAGCTTTCCCTTCTGTTAGACACAGCGCCTGGTAAATCAAGAGAAACTTAACCATTTACCCACGAAACTAAACACAATCCCTTATTATACAATTAACGAAAGCACAATTGGCACAATTGTATGTAATCCAATTATACAAGACTACAATTACACAAAAGTAATGATGCGGTGTATATGGCAATGACTTTCATGCAATCGAAAATAATGAGAGCTTGCTTGCCACCTGCCCTCGTAACTCCTGCCCCTCTTCAGATAACATTAAATATGAGTTCAAGAAATAGTGACTCAAGCACAGTCCCTTGCTGCAGCTTTCCCTTCTGTTAGACACAGCGCCTGGTAAATCAAGAGAAACTTAACCATTTACCCACGAAACTAAACACAATCCCTTATTATACAATTAACGAAAGCACAATTGGCACAATTGTATGTAATCCAATTATACAAGACTACAATTACACAAAAGTAATGATGCGGTGTATATGGCAATGACTTTCATGCAATCGAAAATAATGAGAGCTTGCTTG